>NW_021852642.1:18589-18898 GCF_003651465.1 Formica exsecta | reverse complement strand
TTGGCGCCCGTAGCCGCTCAGCGATGAGTCTTGACTCACCACCCCCACTTTGGTGGGACACCCTGTATATAGTATAATATAAATTAGCAATGCGCATATGACTTTTCTTTATATCAGAATATTAATTAAATAGTATAAGATAAATAAATAAATATTTTAGAAATATTATAGATTATAGTAGTGTGAAAAATATCCAAATAATCATATATTAACAATAAAAAGAATATATATATTTTACATCTCAATTTCTGTCACTAGCAATATCAAAAAGTTGCGTTAACTAAATAAAAATTTGTGCTATATATATAT
>NW_021852642.1:0-17463 GCF_003651465.1 Formica exsecta | reverse complement strand
ATGAAAAGTATGTACAAATGTAATATATGTAAAAGTATATATATATATATATATATATATATATATATATTATAATTTACTTTTACATATATTACATTTGTACATACTTTTCATTTTAGAAATTATAATATTATATCTATATATAATATAGAATATATAATATATATGTAAACTAAATACTGAAAATATCTATATTAGGAAATTGCTTTTTCAGATATTACGTTTTGTAAATCTGTTATCAAATATCTTGTTATATATTTAAATAAATACTGATATAATATTATAATTTCTAAGATGAAAAGTATGTACAAATGTAATATATGCAAAAGTAAATTATAATGAAACCTTGTATATTTACATGAGAAGAATAATACCTTTTATAAGCAATACATGCCTATGAAGTTATAATAATATACATACAATTTTTTAAAACTTCTTATCCTTTCCTTCTTTTCTTATATTCCTCACTTTTAGTCACTTTGCTTTATTTATTATTCACTTTATCATATAAACTGTAGTTATTTATCACATACATTACACTCTACGTATATAGGTTAATTAAATAGGCGCGAAATTATTGTTGTCTTAATGTATAATGCTGACCTCATACGATACTCTTTGTGATTTATCGATCGATAATCCCTTAATGGTAAATAAATCCATAATCGTAAATTGAGATTACAAACTACATTACCGACTTTATAAGTAATGCTCCTTTTATCGATATTTTGCTCTTACGATAAAGTTATAAATTAATTGTCTTTCACGTCGTCGCCTTCTGCCGCGCGGCAATTGTTACCGCGATTGTTGCATTCTATGTGTTATGTGTGCAGTGTGCAAGAAACTTCCGAAATCTGCAAAACCTTTATGGTATTGGTCATCAAAATAGATAAAAACAATCAATCCGAGAAAGAACAAAATAACGTAAGTATATTTATAATATTCCTCCCATTTTTCATTAATTGTTCCACTACGGGGGGGATAAGGAGAGAAAAAGGAGAGCGAGAGAAAGAGAGACGTGTAAAGGTATAAACAAAGAGATTTATAATCAGATATTGGTTTTTTTTGATATCCCAATAAACACAAAGTAACAGTAACATAACATTAATATAATTTCCCACTCAACAATGTAACTGCGTAACGTACAAGGTATGTTATATTGCAGTTACATTGTTGAGTGGGAAATTATAACATTGATGTTATGTTACTGTTACTTTAAGGTACATAATAAATAAAAATACAGATACATAATAATTAATATAGAAAATCATTTATAATATGACGAAGCAAAAATTTTATCTATTTTATGAATATTCTGTACCTAAGATATGTAATAGATATATAATAAATGTAGAATATATAACTGTAAGATATATAATAAATAGTTTGACATATTGATATGTTGTGTGTATATATGTGTGTGCATTAATATATTTTACAGGTACATAATAAATAAAAATACAGATACATAATAATTAATATAGAAAATCATTTATAATATGACGAAGCAAAAATTTTATCTATTTTATGAATATTCTGTACCTAAGATATGTAATAGATATATAATAAATGTAGAATATATAACTGTAAGATATATAATAAATAGTTTGACATATTGATATGTTGTGTGTATATATGTGTGTGCATTAATATATTTTACAGGTACATAATAAATAAAAATACAGATACATAATAATTAATATAGAAAATCATTTATAATATGACGAAGCAAAAATTTTATCTATTTTATGAATATTCTGTACCTAAGATATGTAATAGATATATAATAAATGTAGAATATATAACTGTAAGATATATAATAAATAGTTTGACATATTGATATGTTGTGTGTATATATGTGTGTGCATTAATATATTTTACAGGTACATAATAAATAAAAATACAGATACATAATAATTAATATAGAAAATCATTTATAATATGACGAAGCAAAAATTTTATCTATTTTATGAATATTCTGTACCTAAGATATGTAATAGATATATAATAAATGTAGAATATATAACTGTAAGATATATAATAAATAGTTTGACATATTGATATGTTGTGTGTATATATGTGTGTGCATTAATATATTTTACAGGTACATAATAAATAAAAATACAGATACATAATAATTAATATAGAAAATCATTTATAATATGACGAAGCAAAAATTTTATCTATTTTATGAATATTCTGTACCTAAGATATGTAATAGATATATAATAAATGTAGAATATATAACTGTAAGATATATAATAAATAGTTTGACATATTGATATGTTGTGTGTATATATGTGTGTGCATTAATATATTTTACAGGTACATAATAAATAAAAATACAGATACATAATAATTAATATAGAAAATCATTTATAATATGACGAAGCAAAAATTTTATCTATTTTATGAATATTCTGTACCTAAGATATGTAATAGATATATAATAAATGTAGAATATATAACTGTAAGATATATAATAAATAGTTTGACATATTGATATGTTGTGTGTATATATGTGTGTGCATTAATATATTTTACAGGTACAGAATAAATAAAAATACAGATACATAATAATTAATATAGAAAATCATTTATAATATAATATGATATTGATATGTTGTGTATTGTATGTATCCATGCGTATGTGCAATATTTCTGGATATCTGTTGCCTGCTTTTATTTTAATGCACACACACACACACACACACACATATACATATACATACAATACAAAACATATCAATATGTCAAGCTATTTATATATCTTACAGGTACAGAGTATTCATAAAAAATGGATAAAATTTTTGCTTTGTCATATTATATATAAATGATTTTCTATATTAATTATTATGTATTTGTATTTTTACTTATTCTGTACCTGTAAAATATATTAATGCACACACATATATACACACAACATATCAATATGTCAAACTATTTATTATATATCTTACAGTTATATATTCTACATTTATTATATATCTATTACATATCTTAGGTACAGAATATTCATAAAATAGATAAAATTTTTGCTTCGTCATATTATAAATGATTTTCTATATTAATTATTATGTATCTGTATTTTTATTTATTATGTACCTGTAAAATATATTAATGCACACACATATATACACACAACATATCAATATGTCAAACTATTTATTATATATCTTACAGTTATATATTCTACATTTATTATATATCTATTACATATCTTAGGTACAGAATATTCATAAAATAGATAAAATTTTTGCTTCGTCATATTATAAATGATTTTCTATATTAATTATTATGTATCTGTATTTTTATTTATTATGTACCTGTAAAATATATTAATGCACACACATATATACACACAACATATCAATATGTCAAACTATTTATTATATATCTTACAGTTATATATTCTACATTTATTATATATCTATTACATATCTTAGGTACAGAATATTCATAAAATAGATAAAATTTTTGCTTCGTCATATTATAAATGATTTTCTATATTAATTATTATGTATCTGTATTTTTATTTATTATGTACCTGTAAAATATATTAATGCACACACATATATACACACAACATATCAATATGTCAAACTATTTATTATATATCTTACAGTTATATATTCTACATTTATTATATATCTATTACATATCTTAGGTACAGAATATTCATAAAATAGATAAAATTTTTGCTTCGTCATATTATAAATGATTTTCTATATTAATTATTATGTATCTGTATTTTTATTTATTATGTACCTGTAAAATATATTAATGCACACACATATATACACACAACATATCAATATGTCAAACTATTTATTATATATCTTACAGTTATATATTCTACATTTATTATATATCTATTACATATCTTAGGTACAGAATATTCATAAAATAGATAAAATTTTTGCTTCGTCATATTATAAATGATTTTCTATATTAATTATTATGTATCTGTATTTTTATTTATTATGTACCTGTAAAATATATTAATGCACACACATATATACACACAACATATCAATATGTCAAACTATTTATTATATATCTTACAGTTATATATTCTACATTTATTATATATCTATTACATATCTTAGGTACAGAATATTCATAAAATAGATAAAATTTTTGCTTCGTCATATTATAAATGATTTTCTATATTAATTATTATGTATCTGTATTTTTATTTATTATGTACCTGTAAAATATATTAATGCACACACATATATACACACAACATATCAATATGTCAAACTATTTATTATATATCTTACAGTTATATATTCTACATTTATTATATATCTATTACATATCTTAGGTACAGAATATTCATAAAATAGATAAAATTTTTGCTTCGTCATATTATAAATGATTTTCTATATTAATTATTATGTATCTGTATTTTTATTTATTATGTACCTGTAAAATATATTAATGCACACACATATATACACACAACATATCAATATGTCAAACTATTTATTATATATCTTACAGTTATATATTCTACATTTATTATATATCTATTACATATCTTAGGTACAGAATATTCATAAAATAGATAAAATTTTTGCTTCGTCATATTATAAATGATTTTCTATATTAATTATTATGTATCTGTATTTTTATTTATTATGTACCTGTAAAATATATTAATGCACACACATATATACACACAACATATCAATATGTCAAACTATTTATTATATATCTTACAGTTATATATTCTACATTTATTATATATCTATTACATATCTTAGGTACAGAATATTCATAAAATAGATAAAATTTTTGCTTCGTCATATTATAAATGATTTTCTATATTAATTATTATGTATCTGTATTTTTATTTATTATGTACCTGTAAAATATATTAATGCACACACATATATACACACAACATATCAATATGTCAAACTATTTATTATATATCTTACAGTTATATATTCTACATTTATTATATATCTATTACATATCTTAGGTACAGAATATTCATAAAATAGATAAAATTTTTGCTTCGTCATATTATAAATGATTTTCTATATTAATTATTATGTATCTGTATTTTTATTTATTATGTACCTGTAAAATATATTAATGCACACACATATATACACACAACATATCAATATGTCAAACTATTTATTATATATCTTACAGTTATATATTCTACATTTATTATATATCTATTACATATCTTAGGTACAGAATATTCATAAAATAGATAAAATTTTTGCTTCGTCATATTATAAATGATTTTCTATATTAATTATTATGTATCTGTATTTTTATTTATTATGTACCTGTAAAATATATTAATGCACACACATATATACACACAACATATCAATATGTCAAACTATTTATTATATATCTTACAGTTATATATTCTACATTTATTATATATCTATTACATATCTTAGGTACAGAATATTCATAAAATAGATAAAATTTTTGCTTCGTCATATTATAAATGATTTTCTATATTAATTATTATGTATCTGTATTTTTATTTATTATGTACCTGTAAAATATATTAATGCACACACATATATACACACAACATATCAATATGTCAAACTATTTATTATATATCTTACAGTTATATATTCTACATTTATTATATATCTATTACATATCTTAGGTACAGAATATTCATAAAATAGATAAAATTTTTGCTTCGTCATATTATAAATGATTTTCTATATTAATTATTATGTATCTGTATTTTTATTTATTATGTACCTGTAAAATATATTAATGCACACACATATATACACACAACATATCAATATGTCAAACTATTTATTATATATCTTACAGTTATATATTCTACATTTATTATATATCTATTACATATCTTAGGTACAGAATATTCATAAAATAGATAAAATTTTTGCTTCGTCATATTATAAATGATTTTCTATATTAATTATTATGTATCTGTATTTTTATTTATTATGTACCTGTAAAATATATTAATGCACACACATATATACACACAACATATCAATATGTCAAACTATTTATTATATATCTTACAGTTATATATTCTACATTTATTATATATCTATTACATATCTTAGGTACAGAATATTCATAAAATAGATAAAATTTTTGCTTCGTCATATTATAAATGATTTTCTATATTAATTATTATGTATCTGTATTTTTATTTATTATGTACCTGTAAAATAAAAATATTTTGCGCATACGGATGCATGCACGTACACACACACAAAACATATCTTACTTACAGATATTATAGAATAACTAAAAATACAGAAATAATTAGGAATGTACTAAATAAAGAAAATATTTTGCGCATACGGATGCATGCACGTACACACACACAAAACATATCTTACTTACAGATATTATAGAATAACTAAAAATACAGAAATAATTAGGAATGTACTAAATAAAGAAAATATTTTGCGCATACGGATGCATGCACGTACACACACACAAAACATATCTTACTTACAGATATTATAGAATAATAACTAAAAATACAGAAATAATTAGGAATGTACTAAATAAAGAAAATATTTTGCGCATACGGATGCATGCGCGTACACACACACACACACACAAAACATATCTCTTACTTACAGATATTATAGAATAATAACTAAAAATACAGAAATAATTAGGAATGTACTAAATAAAGAAAATATTTTGCGCATACGGATGCATGCACGTACACACACACAAAACATATCTTACTTACAGATATTATAGAATAATAACTAAAAATACAGAAATAATTAGGAATGTACTAAATAAAGAAAATATTTTGCGCATACGGATGCATGCACGTACACACACACAAAACATATCTTACTTACAGATATTATAGAATAATAACTAAAAATACAGAAATAATTAGGAATGTACTAAATAAAGAAAATATTTTGCGCATACGGATGCATGCGCGTACACACACACACACACACAAAACATATCTCTTACTTACAGATATTATAGAATAATAACTAAAAATACAGAAATAATTAGGAATGTACTAAATAAAGAAAATATTTTGCGCATACGGATGCATGCACGTACACACACACAAAACATATCTTACTTACAGATATTATAGAATAATAACTAAAAATACAGAAATAATTAGGAATGTACTAAATAAAGAAAATATTTTGCGCATACGGATGCATGCACGTACACACACACAAAACATATCTTACTTACAGATATTATAGAATAACTAAAAATACAGAAACATTCATTTGATGAAGCAAAAAAAATTATCTATTTTCTATGTTTTCACTGTTTGTGTGTGTGCGTCTGTGCGCATTAAGAAAAAAAGCAAACGTCTAGAAATATTGCACACGAGAGTATGCGCACGCACACACATACATACAGCATACAACATATCATAAGTTGCTTTCCATTTACATCAAAACTCAGGTAATTCTCACTTGCGTTCTCTCGCACGTAGCATACGTGCGAGTGAGAGAGAACGCAAATGAGAATTATCTGAGTTTTGATGTAAATGGAAAGCAACTATTATGTCAAGCTATTTATTATATATCTTACAGGTACAGAATAATAACTAAAAATACAGGTACATAATAATTAATATAGAAAATCATTTATAATATAATATGATATTGATATGTTGTGTATTGTATGTATCCATGCGTATGTGCAATATTTCTGGATATCTGTTGCCTGCTTTTATTTTAATGCACACACACACACACACACACATATACATATACATACAATACAAAACATATCAATATGTCAAGCTATTTATATATCTTACAGGTACAGAGTATTCATAAAAAATGGATAAAATTTTTGCTTTGTCATATTATATATAAATGATTTTCTATATTAATTATTATGTATTTGTATTTTTACTTATTCTGTACCTGTAAAATATATTATACATCTTACAGGTACAGAATATTCATAAAATAGATAAAATTGTTGCTTCGTCATATTTTAAATGATTCTCTATATTAATTATTATGTATCTGTATTTTTATTTATTTTGTACCTGTAAAACATATACATAGATAAAATTTTTGCTTTGTCATATTATAAATGAATTTTTATATTGATTATTATATTATGTATCTGTATTTTTAGTTATTATTCTGTACCTGTAAGATATATAATAAGATAAATAGCTTGACATAATGATATGTTGTTTGTGTGTATGTGTGCATGCGTACGCATCCTTGTGCAATATTTCTGGACGTTTGCTGTCTGCTTTTTTTTTTAATGCACATACATACACAAGCAGTGAAAACATAGAAAATAGATACTTTTTTCTGCTTTATAAAATAAATGATTTTCTGTATTTTTAATTTTATTCTATACGTGTAAGATACGTTGTATATGTGTGTCTATGTGTGCGTGCGTGTGTAATATTTCTGGACGTCTGTTGTCTGTTTTTATTTTAATGCACACAAACACACACAACATCAATATGTAAAGCTACAGATACAGAGTATCCATTAAGTAAAAAAATGGATAAAATTTTTGCTTCGTCATATTATAAATGATTTTCTATATTAATTATTATGTACCTGTATTTTTAGTTATTATTCTGTACCTGTAAGATATATAATAAGATAAATAGCTTGACATAATGATATGTTGTTTGTGTGTATGTGTGCATGCGTACGCATCCTTGTGCAATATTTCTGGACGTTTGCTGTCTGCTTTTTTTTTTTTAATGCACATACATACACAAGCAGTGAAAACATAGAAAATAGATACTTTTTTCTGCTTTATAAAATAAATGATTTTCTGTATTTTTAATTTTATTCTATACGTGTAAGATACGTTGTATATGTGTGTCTATGTGTGCGTGCGTGTGTAATATTTAGCTCATATTCCGGTACAGAAGGAATTAGTTCCATTATTTGCTTGGGGGAGAGTATTGCCTTTCTTCCTAAGATTTCCGATATGGGGGGCTTCGTGGATCCGACCTCATCTTTTTTTAAAGACAACACTTTGGCATAAGGAAGCTTCCTCTTCTCTCCATCAACCGCAGGGGACCGAACCATAGGAAGTGGAGGAAAATATTGTGGGTTCTTCGCTATGAATCTTGGTTCATCTTTATTCTTATTTTTGCTCCATGTTTTGTTGACCATCGTCAAAGCCTCCGGATAGGAGATGTTTTCCACCGCCATCGTCTTTAACACCTCGCCGGCTTTTATAAATGCCATGCAGTTCCTGTCAAAGTGCTGTGCGGACCACCGCAGTTAATACACTTCTTCTGTAATTGGCATGGGGCTTCTTTCACGAAGGCATGCTTCTTTGCGCAAGAAAGGCAAGTCTCTTCTCTTTCACATATTTTGCTAATATGACCCAACCGACCATATCTGTAGCATCTTCTGATTTGAGGAAAATATAATGAAACACGTAACCAAGTTTTGTAGATGATTACGTGGTCAGGGAGATCCTTCCCACTGAATTCCAAGCATACTGATGCGGAGTCAACCCATTTCTTATTCTCCTTATCCTTCCTCTTGAGTCTGAAAGCTCTGACGACTTTGATTCTATTAGGCTGATCTTTATTCACTTCCTCAACGAGTTCTTCCAACGGCATATCCAACGGAATTCCCTGGACGACACCTCTCCTCACGAGTAAATATCTGGGGATGAAGGCCGTAAAGCCCAGTTCTTTTAAATATGTATTCATGAGAGAGTCGTTAGCAGCCGATCTCGAATCAAACGTGATTTTCCATGTATTACGAGAATGGGAGGCTATGTGAGAGAATTTCAACCCAGTCTTTTTGCCTATGCCATTGATTTTTCGAGAAACTTCTAGAGTATGCATCTGTTTTTCATCTTTGTGTATAGTATTTGTTTTAATAAATACCTCATACGGAGGACGACTATATTTGTTATACATGTTTCCTGACGGAGGGTCCGGAAGATCGGATTCCACCTCAATATCAACAGAGGGACGAGTGTTTCTCGGAGGGAGATTTCCAACGGAATTTTCTTCGGGAGCTTGATTAAAACAACTTTTTTTAACCGGCCTCTTGTCTTTTTTTGTCTTAATAATTCTTGCATCATCTTTGGCGGGACGAGGCGCCATATTGTCCGATATGTCCTCGCTCGTTTCTTCATGCAACCTTTTATGACACAATTTTTCTAGCACACACTCCATAATGTCATCCTTAGACATATTGTTAATGTCCAGATTGAGCGAATCCGGATAGAAAACATTACTTTCACTGTTATCCACGTCAGAGTCTGATGCGGGAAGGGGCACTGCCTCCCCCTCCTCTGCGAAGCCTTTACTAAATTCCAGGCTCAAGCGAGAGCGATGAATAATAGACGAATTCTACGCCTCCTAATACTAGGCACAAACAGCGGCAGGTATTTGAGAACGAAATACGCACTTGATCTGACATCAGCCTTATGAAATGCAACAGAGGAAACGAAGCCCGAAAAAAAACGTGCTTTCGGGGCGGTTGACCACAGCGCTCTCCAGAGTGATTGTTAATAAGGCGTTAGCCGCTAGCGCCATCTCGTGTCGAAAGCGTAACTGTACGTTTTGGAAGGTCGTTGATGACCAAAAAATGTAATAAAATCTACTAATATTGGACTTTGCATCGTAATTTCTCTGCTCATAGTACATGTAGAGCAATAATAAAGACAATTTTCTTATGTAATTAAGACCCAAGCTGTCGATTAAGCCTAGTATGAACTCGATCTGTTCAGCGGTTATTAAGAACTGACAATCTCGGATATTCTCAACTGGCCGACTCGCGTATAGATACACGGTGCGTCTTGCCGTTGCTGCGCGCGATCTTTGCTTCGCGTGACTTGGCGCGAGACACTACCGTGTCTCTTGATAATACCAATAAACAACTCTTTTACAATACTATAAATATTGCATCATTGCATTTTTTATTTTATGCTATACTACCTTCAGATTCATTTCAACGTGCGAAGGACAAATTAAAGAGAGCAGAAATGGTCACAGATGTAAATACTGATACCGAATTATTTGCAAAGAAGCGAAGAAGAATTACAGCAGCTATATGTTTAAGGAGTAGTGATTCAGAGGAGGAAGATGCCTTTGCTGAATTTTTGCCAGCATTCCCGCGTCAACCAATTGTGCGACAACAAAAAAAAAGCTGTGAAAATAATTCATCATTATCTACATATTACAACAAAGGGGATACAAGTTGTAAGAAAATTATATTCACATTAGCGTTGCTATTTACAAATCGATTCTAGATTATTTATTATTTAAAAACAAAAATATTACAACTGAAGCACTGGTCAATTAGAATAGATTTGGCAATTTCAAGCATTATATTTTTAAATTGTCATTAATGTTACAGCTAGAACATCATCCCAACAATCACACTATTCATCGCAATCACAATTGCAATCCGAAAAACAGGACTGTTTACCTCATTCCAATCTTTCTCAGAATAATAGACAAACGTCAATAACAAATAAAAAAATTACCAATAACATCTACAATGGTAACTTACATTTTTTTAATAATTTCTAATTTACCGTTCGGGAAGTAGTTGCCAATTGCTTTGGATAATCGAAATATTGAACTGTTTTACCCTCTTTTTAACCATAAGTTAGCTTTAAACATCCAAATATTGATTGAGATTTTTACTACATTTGTTATCAGGTACTTCACAATCGCAGACAATAAAAAAGAATGTTAAAGATCTTTCGCACTCAACCGATTTCATACGACGCAATAACATTTCTTCAGATTCTGAAAATGAGCCTAGTAATTTGGCACAATGTGCTAAGAACAATGTAAAGAAAACTGCACATAAATCTTCACCATCCATTGCGCAATATGATAAGCATAGGCAAATTGAAAGTCGGTCATAATTTTTATAATAGGCTCGTATATATGTATTATATTATCAGTAATTAATAATTTATTTACATGATTGCAGACGATGCTTCATTCAAAAAGTACATTATAAAAGCTTTAATGAGTATAAAATATAAAGTAAACATTATTATTGCGAATCAAAATGATGAACGAGACACATGTACAACCTGTAAAAAGAATCAAGCAAGCGACGAAAATGAAGAGCGAGAGAATCTGTTCATTTCTATGTCTCCTATAAAAAACGACGAGGAGTTACAAACATTAGAGAGATTCTTAATGGACGAACAAAATCGCGCAAAATTGGTAAAATATTTGTTAATTTTCATCCATTTATGTTTTTCGTGATGGTTTAGACAAATATTTAATTATTATAATTTTGCACAGATAAAACAATTACACAAACTTGGTGGCCAAAGTATAAAACATACTGTACAAAACATGATGAAAAAATGCTTCGCATTCGAACTAGCGCAAACATTCAGTTGGTTTGGAAGAAGGAACAAAAAACAGTTTTCCGAACTGCGCTTTTGCACAATTGTAATAGGTAAATCTTAAATATTATAATATACTTCCTATTGTTGAAACAGAGTAATTAGTTTACAAATGTTAATTAATTGGTGATAAATTTAATGTATTTTTTTTTATCTCTGATGAAAGAAAATTTTTGTGAAGTATTTTTGCATGTATCCATACCTTTTCAGTTATGTTGAATTGCATATTTAATTGATTAAAAAATGTTATTAATCCCTTAGAGCAACTCATAAGAATTTAATGAAAATAAAAGCTCTGTGGTCTCTTTGGTCACTGATTTCGAATCTGAATGTCGAAATTTTCAGATTGGAAATGGTGTAATCAATATAGCAAAGTTTTGTAGATTTAGTCAGTATGACGACACTGACTCTGTAATTGTGCTATTTAAAATTCTGACCAAGATTCGAAATCAGCGACCTAAGATACACAAGTCATTCATTTTCATGAAATTTTCTTATATACAAAATTTTGCTTCAAAGAATTAATAACATTTTTTAACAAATGTAATGTAATGAAGTGTGTAATTTAACATTATTTAAATAATATAGGTACTTCAAAGAAAATTGAAACGGATTTCGATTCAACATGCAAAATTAAGTTTGAAAAGTGCTTGCGAAAGTCTAATAATGTTTTTGATTATCAGTAATTGAAATCGTTTTTACCCTTTATTTAGTAAAAATTGATTTTAAACATTGAAAAATATCTCAAGAACTGTGAGTGATAAGAATAAACAAATATCGAATTTGAATTAGTGTGAAAAACTATTTTAGAAAAGTATTGTTTAATTGATGATTTATTCTCTTTATTGAACAATATTTTAAGATACATTTATTACTAAAGGAAATAAAAACTCGACAAGCTACTTCGCGCATTTTAATTTGATTACTGAAATCTAGATCTAAAACTTGTTCTCTTACTTTTCAGATGTAGTTCAAAAACATTATCCCGATGCTACAAATACATTTATTTGTATTTTCATTAAAGAATGGCTGCGTCGCGCACCTGAGAAATGTGGCAAACGTGTAGAAGTAGCAGCAGCTGAGCTTCGTACAAATATCGATGATGAAGGCTAGTCCTATCGTAAGCAATAAATTTATACCAAAGAAAGATACTTAATGATTTTTTTATTATTCATAAGTTTTGTTTGATAATTATAGTTTTAGTGGCCAATGCTTTTGTTGTCTCATATCAAACCAATTTTGTTAGAATAACTTTGTGCAATTAAACAGTTATCTAAAATTGTTTGCGCTTCTGCAATTAGTCAAATTATTTAAAGTATTGATACTATTGATTAGAATTCTGGTTAAATTAAACTTTTTTAATTTCTGCATGCTTGTAGTTTTATTAATGTTTTTGAATCGGTTCTTGGCAAATCAAAAAATATTAATATAACATACATGTATGTTACATTTTGAGTTGCTGGGAACTGATTTAAGAACGTAAGATTGCAAGACATGTCGAAATAAAAAGAAATGGCATCAAGATTTTATTGAGATAATTATGGTTTAGCTCATAGCTTAATCAATTTTATTGAACAGAATAAAGTTTCGCATAACATGTATAATCTTATTTATAAGACTAATGACGTTGAAAACTGGCGTACTTCTTCAATGCATTCAAATTCGAAAACTTTATGCAATATTTAAAAAGACTTATGTGCAACCAGTGATGCCAGAATTGCCACGCTAGCAACACGCAACCGTAGTGGAGGAGATGACGCACACAAGCGCAAACCGCGTACGTGTGAGCTCGGCGCTTCGGCTGGCTTCGGACAGCAGAAGAGGACAGACATACTGTTCTCTGTCTCTCTCCTTCTTATCTAGCCGGCACGAAGACCGGGCGGTACACGTCACACGTCGCTTGGTCGCTTCTCGATTGTCGCTTCTTACTATGCCTTTAATGTTTTTTTCAGCCTTTTCGTATGAGATATATTATTTATTATATATCTATTATATAATATATTTATGATTAAGATACGTATATAAATTACTTAAAGTTTTTAATCCACGTAAAAATGCATTTTAAATCGATGATTTGAAAGAAGGAATATCCGTGTGGAAATAACAAAAGGAAAAATCATACATTTTATTGTACGAAAAATGTATCGATTTTCCGACAAATGATTAAAAATAATGAGAAGTACTATAAGAAATTTTAAATATTTAAAAAATATGTCATATAATAATATTTAACTTTAGTTTCTATACATACATATTTACAATATCATTACAATACACAAACGTATATACGGACCACATTTATACGTTTGTGTCGTTGTCAAACGATACTGAATGATGATTTTCCACACTACCTATATGAGGTACCACCAATGGCGCGTAAGATTTTTTTAACGTGGATCTTCGCCTGTAGCCATATCATACCACATTATAATATATAATATGCTCTATTGTATCTGTCATTTATAGAATATTTTTTGCACACTTGCTTTTGCAAATGTGATGTCAATTAGTGACAATAATTTTTTTACACACTTGTTTTTGCAAGTGTGATGTCAATTAGTGACAATAATTTTTTTACACACTTGTTTTTGCAAGTGTGATGTCAATTAGTGACAATAATTTTTTTACACACTTGTTTTTGCAAGTGTGATGTCAATTAGTGACAATAATTTTTTTACACACTTGTTTTTGCAAGTGTGATGTCAATTAGTGACAATAATTTTTTTACACACTTGTTTTTGCAAGTGTGATGTCAATTAGTGACAATAATTTTTTTACACACTTGTTTTTGCAAGTGTGATGTCAATTAGTGACAATAATTTTTTTACACACTTGTTTTTGCAAGTGTGATGTCAATTAGTGACAATAATTTTTTTACACACTTGTTTTTGCAAGTGTGATGTCAATTAGTGACAATAATTTTTTTACACACTTGTTTTTGCAAGTGTGATGTCAATTAGTGACAATAATTTTTTTACACACTTGTTTTTGCAAGTGTGATGTCAATTAGTGACAATAATTTTTTTACACACTTGTTTTTGCAAGTGTGATGTCAATTAGTGACAATAATTTTTTTACACACTTGTTTTTGCAAGTGTGATGTCAATTAGTGACAATAATTTTTTTACACACTTGTTTTTGCAAGTGTGATGTCAATTAGTGACAATAATTTTTTTACACACTTGTTTTTGCAAGTGTGATGTCAATTAGTGACAACAATTTTTTTGCACATTTGCTTTTACAAGTATGATGTCTATTACAGACAAAATTTGTTTTACGAACATATCATAACGCGAGAAAAGCTCTTTATTGTATTATATAAATAATAATGCCATAAATAATACTATTTATTTTATTTTAAACGTTATTATTGCATATTAGTAACCGAAGTACTAGCAATATCATTATCAGCAGCATATAGTGTTAAACTGCTCTTTTTCTTAGGACAAATAGAATATAATTTGTCTGACGACATGAGAGACAAATGGTTTTCATTTATCTCCATATCTAAAACTGTTTCTTTTCTTGCTTTTAATGCTGATTTTAACACACAACTAGCGTTTATACATGCAGACGAAAGCTTATTTCTTTTTTTTTTGTTTTTAAATCTGATAGCAAAGAAAACATTCTTTCTGGGTCGGCATTTGAATTTGGAAGTGATCTAACAGCATTTAAAAGAGACTTCATATTGGGATATGTACGTTTTAAAATTTCTTTCCACATTTCATCAAAGTTTAATTTTGAAAGATGTTCTTTTTCTGCTGTTGTAAAATCTAGATGTAAAGTATGCCACTCTTTTTTTAAAGCATTTTCGTCAAAGCCACTGAGGGTTTGAGCAATAAAAGAAACATTATTAAATGATGTTTCTCTGTCAATACTACATAATGCTGTGTTGAATTGGAAAACTGTTAATTTACATAAAAATTTATCTTTAATGGGCAATCTTTTACTAATTTCCTCGGCAGCAGTCACGTAAAATTGCAGACAATTATCTCGAACATTTCCAATTATGTCTGCGTGTCCTTTTTTCATTAAACTTTCGAGATATTCTTCACATTCATATCCTAAATTTATATCATTTAAAGATTTATGGTTTTCTTTTTCAGAAAATTTAAAATCATTACATACATTTTTTACAAGCTCTGGTTTCAAAAAATGTTTGGAAATTCTTATTAAAAGTTCCAATGACTTTGGCTGCAACAAGTGAACTCTTGTTTCCACAGCTTGAAAAAATGCATTAAAAGAATTTAAAAAATTTAAAATATGCTTTAAAAATAACAAATATGCTTTTACATCCGGATTTTCCATCACAGATAATAAATTGTCTCCTGATTTAGTTTTTTCACTTATAACCATTTCAGTCAAAAAAAGCTTCGTAGTATCTCAAAAATCAAAAGGTCTCACAACACATGAATGGTGAGATAGCCATCGTGTAGTAGATAATTTTAAAATTTTACGGTTTGTTTCCTGAAAACATTCAGTAAATTCTTCATAAATAGCAGCACGCTTAGGACTACTATTAATATAATTTGCTATCTTTTTTAAAAACTCCTCGCAATATTCCGGTATTTTAGCACATGCAGCATGTGCAGCTAATGCCGCGGAATGGCATGGACATGGAAATGTTAATAAATTTGTACAAAATTCTTCTAACTTTTTTTTAAATGAGAGATGTTTACCTGTCATGACAGATGCATTGTCGCATGACAAGGCAACAATATTTCCAAATGGAATGTTTAATTTCCACATTTCACATTTAAATGCATTAAATAATTTTTCCGCGCTACTATTTTTTGCGTCAATATTAATTAATTTAATTAATTGCGTGCGAATGTCTAATGTTTCAGGATCAACATACCGTACAAGAAACGTCATCCATTTTTCATTACAAATATCAGATGTTTCATCAATAAAAATGGAAAATTTAGTATTTTGAATGCTGTTGACCACACGGTTCGTCTCGACCGGACACAATACATTCGAAATAATATTTTTACATTTTGTTCGACCCATACTCATATTTTTTAATACGTTAGGATTTTTTCCTATTTGTTGAAAAAAGTTGAGGATATCTTTTGCCGTTTG
>NW_021852641.1:0-424 GCF_003651465.1 Formica exsecta | reverse complement strand
GCCCTGCCCCTCTACCGTTAGGCGAGCTAGTCAGCCCGTGGCGAAGTCCGGCAATTTCTTTCGCGTTTATTTCGCACTTATTTCGTGTTTCGCGAATTGATACGTGAAAGACCGTATCTGGCGCCCAAGTTTGATTCTCGCGATTATCTCTCGGATCTTGTCACGGTACGCGCGGAACTCTTAACATCCCGTTCCCCTGGCGCGTGGATCTTTTTCTCCGTTTTCCCGTTTTTGTCAACGACCCTTCCGCATCTCCCGTTCAGTGAATTAGCTCCTGTTCGTCGGCGCAATTTACACCCGCGCGACGGAGAGAACGAGTCGGCGGCCGCGGTAGGAAAAGTCGTCGCAATATATATATCAGGTATATAAATATGAAACTGGAATTTTTGTATAGAAAATACACGTTTATTGTATGAAAATGATA
>NW_021852640.1:2126-2433 GCF_003651465.1 Formica exsecta | reverse complement strand
AACGTTCACTTATATTCTTTTATGCATTTCCGAGTGGGAACCTATTTGATTTTGTACGTACAATCTGCACAACTTTTATATTAAGCAAATATTGTTACGTCTTGACGCAAGAAGCCGATAAAAAAAACTGTAATTTTTTAACTTTTCTTCGTTTTTAACATAAAAGCGCAAGGTTCCCACTTTGTTGATGTATATACTTTAATCGTGGAAAAGGATTTCTCATTTCATGTAACCAATAAAAAAATTTCGGTGTACAAAAATATAATTATTATGGCCGGTAAAACAGGACAGTCCGGCATCCTCTTAA
>NW_021852640.1:0-2043 GCF_003651465.1 Formica exsecta | reverse complement strand
TTCCCTCCGATTTCTTTCCCCGCAATCGACGGCGAGACATCATGCGCATATATATAC
This sequence comes from Formica exsecta, assembly GCF_003651465.1. Taxonomy (NCBI): domain Eukaryota; kingdom Metazoa; phylum Arthropoda; class Insecta; order Hymenoptera; family Formicidae; genus Formica; species Formica exsecta. Next base: position 1,986 of record NW_021852640.1, on the reverse strand, counting down.
GCTTTAAATCGTACGTAGACAATGTCGCCGTGACGACGAGGAATCTCTCCCTAGTGGCGCCAATTTTTCACCTTGTCAAGACGTGTTGTCTCGAGTGATGCGATAACGAACGGTTGCCTGTCTTTGGTTTTGTTCAACTAAGATAGCGATGGAAATAAATATCCACGAAGAAGTGATTAACACATTGATGGACAGCTATAAAATATCTTTGTCACGGTAGAAAATTTATTTTGCGTGATCTTTAAATCATGAAGTATATTAGCCTGCTCTTTTAACATATCTTTCTATATTAAAAATAAAAAAAAGATATGATACGATCAGAATTTTGATCTTTATATATATAATAAGTATTCCTCAACAGCTATTTCTCAACAGATAAATTATAATGCAATTATATTTTTATTCAAATTTTTTATTATTTGTTTTATTATTTGAAAAGGATTTTTACAATCTTATTTTGTATATAAAATAAAAACTTCCGAGTACATAGTATCTCCATTGAATAAATACTGCAAGTATCTTCGGTCGCGAAAATTCACTTAGTGTTCACGATCACAGAACGATCCGATGCAAATGCATTGACTCGATATCGTAAATTCTCGGTTCCGGTAGAATTACTGCACGGTGTCGTTGTTCGTAAGACACGACTGCTGGCACAATCAGAGACTATCATTGGTCCTAATGGACTCGCGATTGCTTATCAGAATCCAGCGAAAACGTATCCGCTGCGTTCCTTCTAATCGTTGTAGCCAAACCAGCATCCACAAATTCCTCGCCTTACACACGGTACGCACGAAAAAGACATAAGATTTAAGAGAACTTTACTTTTTTCCATTGAGCAAATTAACTGTAACGTTGTAAAGAAACGTGTAAAAGAACGGTAACAAGCGATCCGCCACAATGTCAAACGCAACGACGTACTTCGTTTTAGATTCTGGCTAGTTTATTTCAGTCATTTTATGAACTATCTTTGTAGAACAGCCATTTATAGAAAATTAATAAGTAATTATGTTATAATATGATAGGTAATTATGTATATTTCTAAATAAGAAAAAGCTTATATGAAAATTTGTATTTATTACTTATTGTGTTTATGAATACTTGTATTTATTGCAATTAAGGTTTTATAAAAGTAACATAAATAAAATTCTCGAAAATAATGTTTGAAAACAAATAATAAAAAGAAATTTAAGCGTAAAAAAAATTTTAAGAACACATTTATTATGACTATTTTATCAAATGTAACAAAGTAAGGTCGCTAAAAACGTCGTTTATAAAATGACTAAAATGAACCAACCAAAATCTAAAACGATGTACAAATCGTTGTGTTTGACAATGTGGCGTGTCGCTTGTTAGCGTTTTATAAAAATACTAAAATTCTTAGCCAGATTGTAAAATATTTCATTTTCAACCATGATTTGAGAATGTGACCGCACTTTATAAAATGCTTAGTTTTATAAAACGATGGATTTTGGGATTTAGCTATGACATATATATAACTTTCCTTACTTTACAGAGAAACACATTGTACAGAGGTATAATTCTTTAATATTAATATATATATATCATGGTTATTTGAATATTTTGAATATTTTGAACAATATTTTTCAGAAAAATTACGCGTGGCAGCGTCTAATAAGAAAAAACATGCGTTGAATATTATATCGATAGTATAAGATTTAATTTCTCTTATTTAAATTATTTGTGTTAACGTTTACAGAATGCCCTACGTAAAGAAGAAGAGAAACGTGAATAAATATTTCATATATCTTCTCCCGAAAGCTTCCATAATTCCTATACATTATCGACCAGCGTGATACTCTACTGCCTTCAATTCCGCAATGCGTTTGTGATCGATGCATTTTATTCGTTTTTGTTTAATGATTTCTGTTCAATAATCTCTTCATAGGCTGCTAGTATATTATACACGTAGAATATATATCCGCATAAAATGTATAATCTCGAAGTTGTACTTGAGTGAATAAT
>NW_021852639.1:0-592 GCF_003651465.1 Formica exsecta | reverse complement strand
ATAAAACTCATATTCCTCGTTGCTTTCCATTTACACGTGGATATTAAAGAAAGACAGAAATTTTAATGTAAATAATTTTTAATGTTTTCGATTAAATAGTCAATTTATTACTTATTTATTTCTGAATGACATAATTCACGATGATACGATTACACACACGATATTGACGCTATAAATTCGATGCTAAACTCTTTTCGTGCGTTTTTCAAAATGTAGCGTCAACTTTAATCACGTGACCTATTTTGACGCTAAAAATGAGCGTCGAGCGTGAAAAGGCACCTTAACTCTCTGCAAAAGCAGAGTTAGGGCCACCGCACAAGCTTTTCCGTAATGCATTACATTACGTTAAGTACTGATTCTAAACCTAAACTCGTACGTAATCTTAAACTTCAGTCAACGCACAGAGAAAATCGTAACGTAACAAAAGCATACTACGTTACGATTTTGTTTGTGCGTTGACTGAAGTTTAAGATTACGTATGACTTTAGATTTACAGTCAGAACTTAACGTAACGTAACGTGTTATGGAAAAGCTGGTGCGTTGGCCTTAACTCGTTAATGGAAAATTCACATTACGTCTGATGTCCAATGTA
>NW_021852638.1:0-781 GCF_003651465.1 Formica exsecta | reverse complement strand
GAGCCCTTATTTTTTGCGATCATCGTTTCATCTGTCTTAGCCACTCCAATTTTTGAATTTATTCTTTCGGCATTAAAGAGATGTTTCTTACTGTTTATCATGTTGTGGTTCCGGAATCCACGACCCATGTCGCTCTGTTTATTGTTTGTGTCAGAAAGGACACCTTTCTCGTGTTACTTTTCTGTTGTTTTGTTTCTCGATCACGAAAGTAGCAGTCTTTCTCCGCACGATTATTCTTCTTGCAGATTTTACAAAAGAGATTTTTCTCTTTCCATCCTCCTGCTTTTGGACAATCCTTCGCAAAATGTCCCGTCTTGTTGCAGCTGAAACAGTGTCTTTCTTTATTAATCGAATCTCTGCGTTCTTTCCTGCATGTTCTGGCTAAATGCCCTTTTTCATTACATCTATTACACTTCCGCTCTGTAGTTTTAAATGCAACTATACTTCCCTTTTCTTCCTGTTCTTGATTTCTCATTTCTTCGAGAAGAAGCCTCGAAGTTAGATTCTCAATCGTCTTGTCTGCTTCTGATGTCGATTCCCATGCCGTGACAAACGATTTATAATTTTCGGGAAGTTTTACCAGAATTTTTGACATTAACATTTGGTTCGTTATTTCTGTTCCTAAGGCTGTAATTCTATAAACTAGATTTTGCAGTTTACTGACGTGTGTGCTTACGTCATCTGACTTGTTTATTGTATAATTAAAAAACTCTTGCATTAGTACACATTTCTGCTGTTCATTTTCACGTTGATAAACATTGCTCAACTTTGTCCACATTTC
>NW_021852637.1:0-602 GCF_003651465.1 Formica exsecta | reverse complement strand
ATATATATATATATATATGTATAAATATAATATTACTTTTTACTTAATCTGATTTGTGTTATGCTTTATAACAAAATATAATAAATAAAAGTTAAACAAATTATTTATTAATTAAATTGCTTTTCTCTCATCTAAATTACTCATTTCTATACAGGATTATTGGATTTTTTAGTAGCGGATTCTTTAATCAATTAGAATAAGGCATTTTTTTAAACATAAATATAAATAATTTTTGTATTATAAGTGATTGAAATAAAAAAAGCTTTTCATAAACTAAATTTTGTTGAGAGTTAAAGTCGAGAGCTAAAAAAACTCTTGAATTAGTTTCAAATAATTTATTTAACTTTTATCATATTTTGTTCTAAAGCATAACACAAATCAGATTGGTAATTATTCAGAATCACGGCTCCACCTGCAAATGGGCTTCAAATCTTTTTACGGACTTTTTATGTTTAGAAAGAAATATAAATAACCATTTTTAGTTGGGGGAAGCCCAAAAAAAAAGTTATAAAGACACTTAATAAAGAAATTATTATTGAGTAAAGTCTGGCTAATCAGCGCCTGGCTAAAGATTGGCGCTGATTGGCCAGACTTTACTCAAT
>NW_021852636.1:892-1119 GCF_003651465.1 Formica exsecta | reverse complement strand
ATATATTTTTCCTTTGTTATTGGAAGTAACTCGATTTCCCCTTCGGACGCTGCAGCTATTTCCATGATAATAAAATGTGCGTCGTAACCGGATAAATTATGAGAAACTATTGGAATGCAAAAAGAATCTTTATAATTTAAATTGCAATTTGAATGCGCGGGACCTCTGTATCGCCCGGTCAGATGGCAATGATCGCGTACGCGTGTATCGTCTTGTACGAATGGTTT
>NW_021852636.1:0-566 GCF_003651465.1 Formica exsecta | reverse complement strand
AAAGGAAGCCGCTCTTTCCGATTATAGTTGTTGAACGTGAGCCACTTGTCCTTATCGCTCGGTAATCAGATAGCGCACTCGTTCATCTCTTGACAGTCCACCGTATGTGATTGTAACTTGTCATTCGAATCAAAGTAGTGCAAACATCTGTAAAAAGAAATACTTTTTTATTTTTTGTTCAATTATTTCTACAGTGTGATTTATTAAATATATACTTACCGATCGCAGCTATATTTTTGACCATTATATTTGCTCAATTGCGAGCTCACGAGTCTGGATAGATTCTTGATCCACGCAAAATGTCCAACGTTGTTGTCTTCCGCGTACAGCAAGTTGACGTGTTTATCTCTTTTCAGCTCACTCAGACGTATCGGGACAATGTTCTTTTCCTCGATACTATATACATTGATTGAGATATCGTTGGCAAGTTCAAATTTTTTAATTTGGTTCACAGTCACTGGAAACTCAATGTCCAGGAGATTCAGCACTGTCGTATAATGTGGATACGAAGATTCCCGATTCACTTTCAATTTAGCTGGATGTAGAGCGGCGACCACAGACCACGC
>NW_021852635.1:0-858 GCF_003651465.1 Formica exsecta | reverse complement strand
TACACCAAAGAATCGGGCTTAGCCCGTACACCAAAGTACGAAATCACGACATAACAAAACGATTCCGGGCGCGATCGCGAGTGGCGAATTTGGCGGAGGGTAACCTCACCGGCTCAATAACTCTCCTGCGAGGGCCCCCGGGCTGACGTCGTCCTCTCGGGTCCGATCCTCTTTGTTTCGGATCGCCGGGATCCTCTCCGCTCGTGACCGCCTTGTCCTCGCTTGCTCTCGGCCCTTCAATCTCGCCTTTTTCACAAACGCCTCTATTTTGCACGCAAGCTCACGCCAGTCTGATCCTGGATCGTCGCGATCCAGAATCGATACCTGTGGGCCAGCCGGGGCTGCCCACACGGGGTGCGTATTATCGCGGCCAATCACGCGTTACCACGCGCTGTGGCCGGCGGGCGGCGCGCTCACGGTCGTAACGGGTCGCTCACGGTCGTATCGGGGGTGCGCGCGCCCCCAGTATTACTAACAATAATTAGCTGGGGCCCTTCCGCGGGGCCGTCGCGAGGTCTAGAGCGAACGACTTGGCCGGAAGTATCGCTGCCACCCCTCTTTTCGTCTTTTCCCGGGGCCGTGTCACGCCATCGGGTGCAGGATTGCAGTCCCTCCGCGGGGACCGGATCCGCACGGGCCTAAGTCTTTGCGCGAGGATTTTCTCGCTGTCCCGTGCGTCGCGCATCGCGTGTGCGGGTCCTGATCCTGTCGTGACGTAGCCAGACGTTAGATGCTTTGAATTCCCGTATTGCTGGCTCCTTGCCCCTCTAGGGTCGTCCTTGATCGCCGATTGTATTTTCCGTGATGTTTCAACGACTTCCCGCTCTTTCTTCCGGTGAAGCTCCCAACTCAAATCAT
>NW_021852634.1:0-9877 GCF_003651465.1 Formica exsecta | reverse complement strand
GTCTTATTTCGAGCGTGGATCCTAATCCTTTGGGCGTATAAATCCGTAAAGACCTCTTCCTTAGCGGCTAGAGGCACAACATACCGTTATTGGGAGTTCTTGGTTCTTTGGCTGAAGGAGCAGCGGGAATCGTAATGGCTGTCTTTGCCGGTGTGCCCCTTCTCCACCTCCTTCAGCGTTGACTCGAGGGCCGAAGAGGGAGGGGAAGCCGACCCGGTTAAGGCTTTCTCCCTGTCCTTCCTGGTCCTCTTCTCGGCGCGGCAGCAGTTCCTCTTGTGAGAAACCGCTGTTTCACTGACAGCAGCTTCGTTCCCTTCCGGGCTCAGAAGAGCCCGTCCAGAAGCCGAGACTGTTCCCCCTAGGGGTGGGAGTCCTCGTACCCCAGAGACATCGTTAACGACACTGCGCTCCCAGTGCCATGCAGTCTTTGCCACGATAGCTCCCAACTTGGCTTATGGAGCCCCAGACAGGGTTTTACGCCACCGGAGCCAGTTATAGCCACCGCTACCCAGAAGCCTGCTCGGGTAGTCAAAATGACAACCCGGAGGTCCTGAACATCCTCCTATCTGCCACCCGGAGATGTGCTCGATAGGCAGCTCAACCCACGGGTTCTCATTAGATTATCTTGAAGCTTTTCCAGTGTATTTCGAGTTTTGTGACATTGTATACAAATAGAAGAGTAAATAGTGGTCTGTATCGAGATCCGCACAAAGGCGTTTTAGTCAAGTGCACGCGTATTTAATATAATATTTAAAGTCGATTTTATCAAAAACAAAGCTTCACATGTGTCGTAACCCGACCGATTTCTTAATATTAAAAGATAAAACAAGTAAAGTAGAACAGAAAAGATTGAGAAAGAGCTGACTAAAGTAAAGCATTAGAATCAGGGAAAGATCTCAAGGAAAAGTAATTAAGAAAGAATAAAAGATTATTAATGAAATAAAAGTAAGATACGTGACTAAAGAGAAGGAAGTCACGGTCAAGTTCTCGGAAGCTGAGTAAGCAGTTGACGAGACAGCTGACGAGCGGAGCACGAGACATGCTCCGGTCAGGGACACCACACTCCTCCCTAATCAACGACCTAATTAATTAATATATATTGAGCGCGAGATGCACCGACGCTAGCTCAGTAATATAGCTCATTAACATCGCTCACTACTCGCTCGCTCATATCAACAGTATCGATATACCTTACATCGCGTCCGACTATTATAATCGCGAATAAGTAAAAGTGTACCAAAACCTGTGAAATATATTAATTTATACCTAACGTCCGGGAGTGTCTTATTTCGAGCGTGGATCCTAATCCTTTGGGCGTATAAATCCCTAAAGACCTCTTCCTTAGCGGCTAGAGGCACAACATTAATTGGTGGCAGCGGTGGGATACGCCAGCTCTAACAAGATCGACACCGGCAAAGGTCCACAACCACGAGGAAGAAAAATTCCGTGGAATCGACAGAACGAGAGACAGCAAAGGAAACTCCGTCAAACGGTCAACAATTACAACCGAGGAAAAGGAAGTCCATCAGGAACTTCGAGTCACCCGGTACATCGAGGCGACAACGATAAGCGGAACCTGAGAAGGCGCACCGACCTATCTCAACAGCACGCGACGATCGACGCCCGACGGCCGACACCGAACGAGAGACAATGCTGCTCATCGTATTTTTGTAAGTCGAACAATTAAAAATTTGTAAACGCGTGAATGTCGGAAAACCGAAACGCGCAACAAAAAAGCGTAGCGAATAAATCGTGGCTATTTAGCGAACCAGCGAATAGAGCCATTAGAAATAGCGCAGTAAGCCCTATAAGAGTAGCAGTAGAAGCACTCCGGGATATACGCGATAACGTACGAAGAAATCTAAATGAATTAAATTCAAGCGAGAATTTGTCCGAACCAGAACTCGGAGCAAACGTTGTAATCGAACGCGAATTTTCATTCGGCGAATTAGACAACAGTTTAATAGCGAATAATATAGAACTAGATATTGATGTCGAATCATCAATAAGCGCGTCTAGTAGACTAACACACCGCCGCGAATTCTCACTAACGTCATACGATTCAAGTATCTTTGACCCCGACGAAATCTATCGTACTCGAGACATGTATAATTCAAACGCTTCCGCATCGCAACCCATCACATCGGAAGATATCGATGAGGGAATTAAGCGATTACAAGAAGAAGCAAATAGAAACGCGACACAATCAAACGCGCAAGCTCAATACAAACCGCGGAAAGAAACGGACGAAGCAGCCGACCTTAGGGACATATTGCGGGAAATGAGAGAGGAAATGAGACGGGAAATTAGAAGTATGCATGCCGAGATATACGATTTAAAAATGAGAGGATCGCAACCCCGACAAAACAATGAGCATAGAACTCCGCCGGGAGAAAGAACCGAAACCGCGTACGAGTCCACACCCGAAGATGTACGACATCGAAGAGGACACGGATTTTTACCATTAAAAGAAGCTCGCGGAATGATTCCGGAATTCGACGGATCGCCAAATAAATTGCAAGAATTTTTGAGCGCGACTACATATGCAGTAGAACATATTGACCCATTAGACGAAGTAACGCTATTAGGAGCAGTATTATGCACGAAATTAAAAGGCAGAGCGATGCTAGACTTTCAAACGCGTAAAATTCAAGATTTCGCACAGTTGAAACAAGAATTAGAGGTCTGTTACGCAAGCAAAAAGAGTACGACCCATCTACAAATTGAATTTAACACGCTAAAACAGAAGAACGGAGAAAGCGCGCGAACTTACGGACTTAGAGCCGACAAACTAGCCATGGAGCTATACGAATCGATGATGGAAGGACGTCATCATACAGTAGATAATAAACGCGCAATCATGGAAATAATACAGCAACAAGCCTTAGAAAATTTCCAAATAGGATTGCAAGACGAAATTAAAACAATTGTTCGATCGCGAGGATATGCTACGTTGCAAGAAGCAATAGCAGCGGCCAGCGCGGAAGAAAAGGTTAAAGGACCGTCCGCGACCGGCACGCGAAGCAAAATCAATTTTACACCGACCTATAAACAGGAAAATCAAACGAATGTAAAATGTCAAAAATGCGGAAAAACCGGGCATTACGGTCGAGATTGTCGAACTAGCCGATACGCGAATCGATTTTCATTGCCGAAACCCGATAGACAACCCCGCGTAAATACGATAAATAAATATTGCAATTATTGCAAAAAATCCGGACACGATCGCGAAGAATGTTGGTTATTACACGGACGACCCAATAGAGATCAATCGAGCCGAACCAAACAATATAATTCGCGACCGGAAAATAAAAACCGCAAGAATAGCGAGCAAGGAAAAAAGAAATTTAACTCCGCGCAAAGTAGCGATGAGGAGGAAAGGAACGAAAGAAAATCGCACCGACCTGCAATTGAATATCAAGTATCACACTTTAAAAATACGCCGCATATACAGACAGGATTGGACCTTGTCACATTACCAATGCGAGAAGCGAAACGCGAAAAAATAAATTTGCTATTCGATACAGGAGCCGCAATATCACTAATTAAAGTGAAACATTTAAAAGGCGAAACGTTAATAAAAGAAGAAAAGATAACGCTCACCGGCGTAACGGGACATAAAATATGTACAATTGGAAAATTTAAGGCGACAATAACTCTGGAAAAGCGCCGAATCAAGCATACTATGTACGTTGTTAAGGATGACTTTCCGATAGAATATGACGGAATACTAGGCGTTGATTTCCTACGAAAACATCAAGCCACTTGCAATTATAAAACAAAGCAATTAAAGGTAGGACAGCATATCTTAAAGCTTTATCCCTATCTAAAAGTGACATTGAAACCACGTAGCGAAACTATAATACAGGTCGCTACTGATAAGAACACGATAGGCGTGATAAAGGCAGAAGAAACAATACCAGGAATATTTATAGGTAATTGCCTAGTAGAACCTACGAATTACATATGTGCAGCAAGCATTCTAAATACAACGGATAACATAATCGAAATGTTAATGCCGCAAGTAAGTGTAGAGGAAATCGAACGAAGTGAAACAGAAGAAATTAACGTAATACGAACGCCAAATAAAGAGGAAGTAATCCCGCGTAGTGAAAAAGTATTACGATTATTACGTACACAACATTTAAATAAAGAAGAAAAGAAAATGATAATGGAAATCTGCAAGGATTTTAGCGACGTGATGCATATCGAAGGAGAACCACTGACGTGCACAGATACCGTCGCGCATAAGATTGCAACGCAAGCAGATAGCTCACCGGTCAACGTACGGCCTTACCGCCTGCCGGAGAAGCATAAAGAAGAAGTAAATCGACAAGTCCGAGAAATGTTAAAAAATAAAATAATCCGACCAAGCATGAGCCAATGGAACGCACCGTTATTGGTAGTCCCTAAGAAAGCCGATGCGTCAGGAAAACCGAAATTACGGGTAGTCGTAGATTTTAGAAAATTAAATGATCTAACTATAGGAGATTCATTTCCCTTACCGAATATAACGGATATATTAGATCAACTTGGAAACGCCAAGTACTTTACAACTCTGGATTTAGCATCCGGATACCACCAAATTCCGATGGAAGAAGGCGACAAATGCAAAACTGCTTTTTCCACACCTCACGGGCATTACGAATACAATAGAATGCCCTTTGGATTAAAAAATGCGCCAGCCACATTTCAAAGGCTAATGAACTCAATACTGATAGGCATACAAGGAATAAAATGCCTAGTATATTTGGATGACATCGTAATCTACGGAGCCAGCCTACAAGATCATAACAAGAGACTCATCGAAGTCCTACGAAGATTGCGAGAAAACAATCTGAAATTACAGCCGGACAAATGCGAATTCCTACGAAAAGAAGTGACATACTTAGGTCATATAATCACAGAAAACGGAATATCGCCGGATCCGTCTAAATTAGAGGCCGTAAGAAATTTTCCGACGCCTAGGAAAGTAAAAGATATTCAAGCTTTCATAGGATTAGCCGGATATTATAGAAAATTTATTGAAAATTTCTCTAAAATCGCGAAACCACTAACGAAGTTAACCAAAAAGGAAAATAAATTTGAGTGGACGCAAGAACAACAACAAGCATTTGAAATGCTTAAAGAAAAATTAACGACGGCACCTTTACTAAAATACCCAGATTTCAAAAAAGAATTTATCGTAACGACCGATGCATCAGATTATGCAATCGGAGCGATATTATCGCAAGGAGAAATAGGCCAAGATCAACCAATAGCATATGCCAGTCGAATATTAGCAAAAGCCGAACAAAATTATAATACGACCGAAAAAGAACTATTAGCAATAGTATGGGCCGTTAAACATTTTCGACCGTACTTATACGGGACGAAATTTACGATAGTCACAGACCATAAATCGCTCGTATGGTTATTTAATGTAACCGACCCTGGATCTCGATTAATTAGATGGAGATTAAAATTAGAAGAATACGATTACGAGATCATACACAAGGCCGGAACAGCGAACAGAAACGCTGACGCGCTAAGTCGACACGTGGCGGATATCAACAGCGTCGAGGAGGATGAGAGCACCGACACGAAGATAACGCGAGAATACACGGAAGACGAGAAGCGACGTATTCTATACGAATATCACGATGCACCTGTGGGAGGGCATCAAGGAAAAGAGCGCACGATTAATCGAATTCGCCTAAAGCACAATTGGCGAGGATTGACAAAAGATGTCGAAGACTATATAACAAAATGCGAATTTTGTCAAAAAAACAAATTATCGCGGAAAATTAAGGCACCGCTAATAATAACGGATACTGCCGATAAACCTTTTGAAAAATGTGCATTGGACATCGTAGGTCCACTAACGATTACTAATAATGGAAATAAATATATTTTAACGTTCCAAGATAATCTAACAAAATTTAGTAAAGCAATTCCGATACCGAATCAAGAAGCCGCGACAATTGCAAAAGAATTTGCGACGAAAATAATTTTCGAACACGGTATCCCAGAAAAAATATTAACGGATCAAGGAACAAATTTTTTAAGTGAAATATTTAAAAACACGTGCAAACTATTAAAAATCGAAAAGATTCAAACAACCGCGTATCATCCGGAAAGCAACGGAGCGCTAGAACGATCTCACCGGACTCTAGCCGAATATCTCCGACATTATATAAATGCCGATCAAACGGATTGGGACGAATGGATTCCCTATGCGATGTTTACATACAATACAACACCGCACACGGCGACAGGGTTCACACCCTTCGAATTAATTTACGGGCACCGAGCAACATTACCGACGGCATTGTCGCAACCGCCTAAGCCCACGTATACATACGATGATTACGCGCAAGAATTGAAAGAAAAATTACGCGCCTCACAGCAAGTTGCAAAGGAGCATCTGAAGAACGAAAAAATAAAAACCAAAGAAAATTATGATAAAAAGACTAAAGAAATTAAACTTAAGGTAGGAGAAAAAGTCCTCTTGTACGACGAAACAGTTCGCCGAGGACGATCAAAGAAATTGGACTCCCTATGGACCGGACCTTACACGATAATCGAAAAAAATTCGGAAGTGAACTACACAATAAAAAGGGGAAGGAAAACCATACGCGTCCACATAAATCGATTAAAACCATTTATCGAAAATTAAAAAAGTAGGAGAAAGAAGAAAAAGAAACAGAAAAATGCGCGAATAAAATAAAAAATAGAATAAATAATAAGGAACAGAAATAAAAAATTCCTACCTTAACGCCCTCCACTTCCACGTCCAGCACCGCGACCCCGGTTCCACTCCCGCAGAGCCTGAAGAAGAGGCGACACAGGACGAGGTTCGGGGTTGAGGAAGCGACCACGACCCACAGGACGAGGCTCGGGGTTGAGAAACCAACCACGTCCCACGAAACGAGGAGCCGGATCCCAGCGGAACTCAAGCCCGCGACCTCGATTAAAATGGGGCGGCAGAGCGTCCACAGCCACTTCCGGCACAAAAGCAACGGCACGGTCAATCACTAGATCTGGAAGACCTAGTAGATCGATCTCGCGAACAAACGCGGGCGCCGAGAGTTGATCCCGAAAGGAGCGAGCAAAATGGTCGTGCTCCTCCGGATCTTGCCCCGCGCGACGCCCGTTATCACGCACTGAACTCTGCCCCGCAGCGAAACGAAACTCACTCGAATTCGGAGCCATGAAACCAACAATCGACAACACAAAGCGATAATAAAACAGCGCGAGAGAAAATAAAAAAGAAACGCTCAATACAAGACGACGTCGGAAGACGGACTGAATGGAAGAGCGAATAAAAAGCCTGAAAAGGGCTAGATAAAAGCAAAAATAGCTGTATATGCATCCAGAGAAAAAGAGAATGCACCGCAAATGATTCTAAGAAAATATTATAATATAATACAAAGCTTTCTATTACAGGAGTCTTATTGCACGGAGCACCTGTAAGGAAACCGAACCTGATACCCAAGTCGAAATAAAAGAATTTAAATATGAACCGGGTATCTACTTCGAAAAAATGGGCAAGATAAACCAAATCGAGTCCACATGGAAGATGGTGATAAAAATAGACATCGCCGCAATGGACCATCGACATGAACAATTGAGAAACTATATGGCACAAACGAGAGCTCTATGCTACGATAAACCATTGCAAATAAAAATGAAAGAAACCTGCCACAACCTGCTACAAATAGCAGAAAAGGACAGAGAACAAGCAGAAAAATTGCTAAAACGTCTAAAATTTGCGTACCAAGCACCCAAGAAGACAAGACGAGGGCTAATCGACGGTCTAGGAACGATAGCCAAAACACTCTTCGGCACAATGGACGCAGACGACGAAAAAATTATAAAGGAGCAATTAAATCTCATGCAAAGAAATCAGCAAACGCTGCAGCACGCGATGAAAAATCAGATTAAAATATTAAACGCAACAATTGCGCATGTTGATAATGTTGAAAAAGTTCTGCAAGAAAATGAAGAACAATTCTTAAATATAACAGAGAAGATGCGACAAGCCTGGATACAAACAGAAGTCGGATATGGACAACGAGAAGATCTCGACGAACACTTCATAATATTAAATGCCATAATAAAAGATCTATCGAACGATCTTATGGACATTATCGCGCATCTGACGAACGCGAAAAAAGAGATAATCGACATAAGATTATTACCCATCGAAAGCATTCTAGATAACATGAAGGAAACAGCTTCACAAATACCGCAGGGAACGCACTTCCCATTTCAAATATCCGCAGAAAATTGGAGAACAATCGAAAAGTTCTTAACAATTAGCGCATACTACGATAATACAAATATATTTACGATTATAAAGATTCCGCTAATCACATACCCCGAGTATGAAATAATAAAGGCAATCCCATTACCTACGCACAAATTTAATAACACATTTATATTTATAGAAGTAAATCAACCGATAATAGCGATAGATGTAGATAGCCGAACGTATTTTACGCCTACCGAAAACGATCTAAATAAATGCGTGCGAAATAATGACCAATATGTTTGCGAACAAAATTATCCCGTACATTATTTAGACGAAGGAGCGCTATGCGAAGTACAAGCGTATGTACAGTTAGAGACATACACAAATAATTGTAATATTCGACACATACACACGAATACAACAATATGGACAGCGCTGAGTAATGCGAACTCATGGTTATACTCTACACGAGCAAACCAACCGATCGAAATAACGTGCGAAAACGACGCAACGCGAAAACTAGAAATAAAAAGAAGCGGACAAATCACATTAAAGGAAAAATGTAAATTAACGACGCAAGACGTCATAATACGAACAAAAAAGCCCGCGATAATAACAATCGTACAGACAAATCTACCAGATTACAATCTTACGATGATACATGACATACGAAACGAAAAAATACTGGACAAAATTAGACCGATAAAATTACGAAAAGTCATTAGAAACCCGACAGAATTAAGGTACCTAAGCGAAAGACTTGACGAAACAAACGAAGACTTAGATAACAATTATTTTCCTACTAACGAACACATGATATATCCCGTAGCTTCACGTTGCACAGGAATAATAATAATAATAATAATTACCATAATAGCAATTATGTACGTCAAGAAAAAATACAGAACAGAAAAGAAAAAACTACCAGAAACTAATATAAATCCGATGTGCAAACCGAAAATAATTCAGGAGCACATCTACGGCACCCGGATCGAATCGAATAGAACAGCTGAGATAGAAACTGACACCGCGATAACTAACACTGCGATGCTATATTGAAATAAGGTAGATATAAGAAACAATTGTAAAATGCGAAAATGTATAGCGAAAAAATATGTAGACGAAAATTCACGTATAGTTAATTTTCTTTTTCCAAAGGGGGAGGGATGTCGTAACCCGACCAATT
This sequence comes from Formica exsecta, assembly GCF_003651465.1. Classification (NCBI taxonomy): domain Eukaryota; kingdom Metazoa; phylum Arthropoda; class Insecta; order Hymenoptera; family Formicidae; genus Formica; species Formica exsecta. The sequence goes on along the minus strand of NW_021852634.1, from coordinate 455 downwards.
TCTCAATATACTAAAAGATAAAACAATAAAGTTAAACAGAAAAGATTAAGAAAGAGCTGAGTAAAGCAATGCATTAAAATTAGAAAAGAGATCAAGGAAAGATAATTAAGAAAGAATAACTCAAGGAAAAGTAATTAAGAAAGAATAAAAGATTATTAATAAAATGAAAGTAAGATACGTGACTAAAGAGAAGGAAGTCACGGTCAAGTTCTCGGAAGCTGAGTAAGCAGTTGACGAGACAGCTGACGAGCGGAGCACGAGACATGCTCCGGTCAGGGACACCACACTCCTCCCTAATCAACGACCTAATTAATTAATATATATCGAGCGCGAGATGCACCGACGCTAGCTCAGATCAACTATTGTATATTAACACATTAACATCGCTCGCTACTCGCTCGCTCAGATTAACAGTATCGATATACCGTACGTATCGCGTCCGACTATTATAATCG
>NW_021852633.1:0-491 GCF_003651465.1 Formica exsecta | reverse complement strand
GGGAAAGAGAGAGAGAGAGAAAGAGAAACCAGAGGAAAAAGAAGAAGGAAGAATATGATATTAAGTAATAATATTTATGATATTAGGCAGTTATATTGGTCTATTTTGTGACGTATATGATTTTGTGTATATATCATTAAAAATGTTTAAATGAAAAAGAATAAATGGCGCGCGCAAAGCGCGCGCTTTAAAGTGTACTGGTAATGGATATGGAAGTCGCGCGCGTTGCGCGCGCTGCGTGCTAGTCCTCTTATACTATATCTCTCCTATAATCTCTCCTCTTATAAAATTGGTATGAAATGCTTAAGTTGGCCGCTAATCGCGATTGCATTGTTGTCGCGTTATTCTGAACGTGATTGGTCGTCTCGAAGAATCAATATTTGATAAAATTATAATCGATTTAAGAAAAGATATTTTCAATCATGGACAACTTTATATTGCATTTGCATGAGTTAGATCTTGGGAATCATTGAAAATTTATTTAGGACAAG
>NW_021852632.1:0-831 GCF_003651465.1 Formica exsecta | reverse complement strand
GTTAATATTATATACAAACTTATTATAAATATTATAATATATAAATCTATTTTTCAATATATTTAAAGTACATAACACAATTGATAACATAATTGTAAAATAACTTTTACAATTTTGCTGAAGAGATATTGCTTAGAATTCCAAAATTCTATGGCTTGTTTCCAAGGACCATTTGTTTTAATCGATACATAATGAATTTCTTCACTGAAATCGTTATAGGTACACAATTTGCCTTATTTCTGGATTTCCCGCGTCTCGCTAGTTGCATGCAAATGCAGTTAAAGCGCTCTAACGTACTAATTTCTTCGTCAGCGCAATATCTAGCCTTTTCAATCCTCAGATATTACACAACGTATTTGCCGTCAAAAATAATTGAATCGTAAAAAACGTGTAATGTTGTAAATTTTACGCTATAGAAGATAATAAAATTTTTACAGACATCTTTTTACTCTTAAAATTCTAGATGTGAGACTCTTCTCTTTTCAAGGAATACTAGTCATTTATTCAATAGTCGATACACAGCGAGTTTTTTTTTTGCTGAAACCTTTATACAATTTATCTTTCTTCCCGATTTCTCACGTCAATTGCATGCAAATACCATTTACAGCATTAACGGCGCCACAAAATCGATGATAAGGTTATCGTCTTTTTTCCATGTCGCGATATAATATTCGGCATGAATGTGATTCGTTTAATATACAGTGACGATCGAAAACGCCTTAGAGAAACCAAAATTTATTTCAACGACGACGGCAATAGTCAGTGTTCGTTAGATATTTCATTATCTCCAAGTTATAGAAGCAGCAAAAATAAATAAAAGTTGGAAGTCTA
>NW_021852631.1:0-4351 GCF_003651465.1 Formica exsecta | reverse complement strand
ACATGAATTTTTCCGATCGCTCTATCCTCCTGGTCCGCGATCTCGGTATACAACAGGTGATAAGACCTTCACGATCTTAAACGGACCGTGAAACTTCGTGGCGAGTTTCGCTGAGATGGCATGCGCTGCGGATGATAATACATGCTGCCGCTTCAGTACTTGATCGCCGACGACAAAACGCCTATCTCGTTTACGCAAATTATAATATCGCGATTGTCTTTGATAAGCGGCTTCTAAATTTTCTACCACCCAGTCTCGCAACGCTTGGATTCGCTCCATTCGCTCTTTCCATTTCGCGGTCGCGGTTTCCTCGATTTCGATCTCGGGCTCCGGCCCCTCTCGCTTGGAGCTTACTGACGGCGGTTCTCTACCAAAATTTAGAAAGGCGGGCGTAGCCTGCAAGGACGTATGATACGCAGTGTTGTATGCGAATCGAAATTTCGACAAATGTAAATCCCAATCTCGATGATCTTGCTCTATAAACGCCGTAATCATTGTTTTCAGTATGCGGTTCACTCGCTCTACGGGATTCGCTTGAGGGTATTACGGCAGTACTGTTACGTGCGCGATACCATGCTCTTCTGCGAAAACTTTTAATTCTCGATTAATAAATTCTGTCCCGTTATCGGTCAAAATTACGCGAGGTGCTCCCCATCGATTAATAATCAAATCGTCGATAGCTTCTCGGATCTTTTTACCATTGGCCTTTCGGAGCGGGCAACATTCGACCCATTTTGTAAATAGATCCTGCAAAACCAAAAGATACGCGAATCCACTCCGAGAGGCGGGAAAAGGGCCCATAATATCCGCGGCTACCACTGTCCACGGTGTTTCGACCTTTCTCCGCCCCATTAAGCCAGCGGGTACGTTCTGTTCGACTTTAGTTCGTGACCGTTTCTCGCGAAGCCTAATTTTAACCGAAATTTCCTTAAAGCCAAGCGCCTCCTGCGCTCCTCCAAAATATTCAACGTGGCCCCACGTTGGGCGCCAAATTTTTGCGACGACTTTTCCTACCGTCTCGCGGCTGAGCGATAAACGCGGCCGCCGACTCGTTCTCTCCGTCGCGCGGGTGTAAATTGCGGTGACGAACAGGAGCTAATTCGCCGAACGGGAGATGCGGAATGGTCGTTGACAAAAACGGGAAAACGGAGAAAAAGATCCACGCGCCAGGTGGGAACGGGATGTTAGGAGTTCCGCGCGTACCGTGACGAGATCCGAGAGATAATCGCGAGAATCGAACTTGGGCGCCAGATACGATCTTTCACGTATCAATTCGCGAAACACGAAATAGGCGCGAAATAAACGCGAAAGGAATTGCCGGAATTCGCCACGGGCTGACTAGCTCGCCTAACGGTAGAGGGGCAGGGCGAGTGTTGATCGAACGCGATAATTTATGCAAGAGGCGACAATTACGGAAACGACAAGCACAACTGAAAGGAAACTCGTAAATTAAACAGAGAAATTAACAGATTTATTATAATAGCGGGAGCCGCAGCTCCTCGAGAATAGTAATGATAAACCGCGCGGATATACGGCTGCGGTAAAAGAAACGCGGCTGCGAGACTGGGTGTTAGACGCGGGGCGCGAAACCCCGTACTGCGTACGCCGAGACCGACCCGTTAGATCGGCCGGAATCTCCGCTCGGCTTGAATTACGCCTCGCACTGCGAAGAAATTGAATATTACGTTCTTCGATAATTCGGGCGCAAGACCGAATCAATTCTCGATATCGCCTCGCCAACGGCGATCTTATCGCCCGCTATTACCGCGAAATTATCAATACGCAATTTAAGATTAACAGGCAATTAATGCAACGCGGACATGCTTCGATTTCGGACGGACAGATTACGCAGAATTGAATATTCGACACACACACGCACGCAATTCATGCAAGAATCGCGAGGAAACTCTCACAAAACGCGCTCACAATTTCGAGACGCGGTGCTTTACAGCCGATATAATACGTCGAATTTACGCGATTCACACTCTCATGTAACCCATATAATAATCGCGAAGGAAAGTTGCACCGGACGTGCACGCACAGTTTCGACGCGAAGATTCACAAACGAAAGACATAAATAATATAACAAATTGACGCGAATCACACTCACACTCAAACGACCGACATACAGTACGAACGAATCTTAAACGCTAGACGTGCGAGAACCAACGCAAATATAATCTACGGAATCCGAATCTCCAGAGAGACGACACACGGTTTATTAGAAACGCGAGGTAATGTCTCGATCCGCGGAAACCGATACTTTCGAGGCTCCGGGGCTCGAATCGCTTGACGACGTGGCCGTGACGCGAAAATCTACACCAAAGAATCGGGCTTAGCCCGTACACCAAAGTACGAATTCACGGCGACGACGACAGAACGAAACGATTCCGGGCGCGATCGCGAGTGGCGAATATGGCGGAGGATAACCTCACCGGTACTTTTCCTCTCGTGGTGGTTACACGGGGTCAGCGACGTTGACGTCCTCTCCCTCGGGTCCGTCCTTTCGCAGCTGCCGATCGCCGGGATCCTCTCCGCTCGCTCTCGTCTCGCTATCGCTCTCGTATTTTCTCTCGCCAAAACGGTCCTCTCGCTTACGCTTCTATCTCGCACGCAAGCTCGCGCCAGTCTCTTCCTGGATCGTCGCGATCCAGAATCGATACCTGTGGGCCAGCCGGGGCTGCGCACACAGGGTGCGTATTATCGCGACCAATCACGCGCTGTGGCCGTCGGGCGGCGCGCTCACGGTCGTAACGGGGGTGCGCGCGCCCCCGGTATTACAAACAATAATTCGCTGGGGCCCTTTTCGCGGGGCCGTCGCGGGGTCTGAGGTGAACGGTTTGGCCGGAAGTATCGCTGCCACCCTTCCTTCCGTCTTTTCCGGGACCGCGTCACGCCATCGGGTGCAGAATTGCAGTCCCTCCTCGGGGACCGGATCCGCACGGGCCTGTGTCCTTGCGCGAGGATCCCCTCGCTGTCCCGTGCGTTTCGCATCACGTGTGCGGGTCCTGATCCCGTCGTGCCGTAGCTAGTTTGGCCGTTAGATGTTTTGGATTTCCAAATTGCTGGCTCCTTGCCCCTCCAAGGTCTTCCTTGATTGGCGATCGTATTTTCCGTGACGCTTCAGCGACTTTCCGCTCCTTCTTCCGATGATGCTCCCAAATGAATTATTCATACGAAAGAAAATCACAAACGAAATTAACATTACGCTCGAAATCTCCATTAATGACGCCTCTCTGGAGGTAACGGTACGGTTCTCGCAATGATTCGACTGGCGCGGCCCTTCAGCCCGCGCTTTTTCGATCGGAGAGGGACTCGGCGGACGCGCGCGAGACGGCAACGTCACACCCCCCACTCCCAAGAGAAACCGTACCGGCGTCAATCACCCGCCGCAGCCACTATTCCGATCTTCCGTATTTCGAATCGGGCGTCGGCGAGCGACCGGAACCTCCAGAGTAACGGCGACAACACAAAGCGGACAATTCACCACACATTCAAAACAACAAAACCAACGCGACAATTCGTTGGCAACATTGAACGCCGATTTTCGTCTCTCTGCAGCCGGGACACCATCTGCATTCGCCGTATCGTCGGTGGTCAGCGTTCGCAGACGCCTTGACGGGGAAAAAACGGGACGCACAGGGAACTTAGCGCAAAATTATCGCTACTCAACCTTTTATTGTCCGTTCATAATACAGGGAGGCGACAAGAGATAAAGAAGATACCACCAAAGAAATTGATATGGCCTTGGCGGCCTCTTCGGCCGTGGATCCTAATTATATCCTCGGGCGCGCCCGCGCGCGGTCGTCGTTCGCGAGTCGTGCGGCGCGGCGGGGCTTGGCGTTCGATGTCCCGATCCTCGGGGGTCCTCCGCCCTCCACGCCTCTCCGCATTCCAGGCAATCCTTAATTGTAGTCCCGGCGGCACCGCACCGGAAGCAGAAGCGTCCCAGTGGCCGGGAGCACGCATTGTAGCGATGGTCTGCTTCCCCACAATTCCAACAGCCGAGCGGAAATAGGAGCCCTCGCTGTTGGCTCCGCTCACGCTCCCGCGTCGCCGCCCTCCTTCGGCCGGAACGGGCGCGCTGCCGAACTCCCCCGGAGTCGGTCTGCGCCGATCGGTCCCTCATTTCGGGCGTAGCCTGAGCGCTGGCGTCCCCCATGGATGCTGTTGCCTGCACGGCCCTATCCTCCTGAGCGCCGCGAGCCCGACGAACTCGGGCCAGCTCCTCCCGGAGGCCATCCCAGAACCGGGGATGTTGTTCTCCGGCGGCATCCAGCCACTCTGCGCACTCCTGGACGAATGTCCGGAAGCTCATCTTCCGGCTGTGGCGCGCTACTATTCACTTGAC
>NW_021852630.1:0-488 GCF_003651465.1 Formica exsecta | reverse complement strand
AAACTTACGATCAAAGCATCTGCGGACAATTGTGTCTGCGGTTTCGCCAAACGGTCGACGACGATCGGTTTTAATTTAAAGTCTGACGATGCGCCGTTAAGACTCAGTATTTGTTAAACATTTTTGCCGACATGTCTATGACATTCACGCTGACCGGGAAGAGTAGCGTCCTCGCGGCACACTACCATCCAGCCATAGATTTGAGCGACGGTGATTACGAGCTCGGTCTAACGAATTTTGAGACTTATCATACGATGTCGAACGTGAATTCCTCGAATAATAAATTTTATTTCGATGAGGATGACACGGAAATTACGATTCCCGAGGGATCGTGCGAGATACACGCAATACACGAGTTTTTGAAACGTGCAATTTCACGGAAACGTCCGCGACGCGCAGTTCGCTCCGGCAATCGTGTCGACAAACGCGGTGATATCACGGTTATATCGCGAGAGGAGACCGTTCGAGCGAACGGTGACGAAGACGAG
>NW_021852629.1:0-244 GCF_003651465.1 Formica exsecta | reverse complement strand
TAAAATTTAATACACATGTGTTACATTTTATTTTATAGATTAAAATTTGTATATATATTTATTATATTGGTATGTCAATTTATGTAATATTAAACTTTTAGATGTAAATGCTGTCAGTATCAAATTATCTGTATTATTGGATATATCGGATACATCTATTTGTGTGTGATACTGATATCATCAATAATTGTAAATTGTACTCTAATTATAATTGTATATTAATTAGTTGTAATTATAATTGTGT
>NW_021852628.1:0-209 GCF_003651465.1 Formica exsecta | reverse complement strand
ATCAGTACTGAATTATTACCAAATGAATCTGCTTCTAATGTTACGTTGCAAGAATATAATTTATGTATAAATACAAGTGAAAATCTAAGTTTGGAAATACCAGACGTGCCATTAAATGAAGATATTGGTAAGAATCGTAATTTTTGCTTATATTATGAAAAATGTATACTAAGAAACTGTAACATGTTATCGTTAATTATAAATGAGTC
>NW_021852627.1:0-224 GCF_003651465.1 Formica exsecta | reverse complement strand
GAAGCGTTGTTCCTCAATTATCTTAATGTGTTATGAAAACTTTCGTTATGTCTCACGTACAGGTACGTAACTAAGTCGTTCCTAACGAAGGAAACTTGGGTACATAGCGATCATAGCTCTGTGTGCCGAAAATCGTTGTTCCTTAATTTCCTTGACGTGTTAAGAAAATGTTCGGCAACTTTCGCTTACAGGCACGTAACTAAGTCGTACCGAACAAAAGAAAC
>NW_021852626.1:0-1146 GCF_003651465.1 Formica exsecta | reverse complement strand
ATGTCGACCGTTAAATAATGAAACATAGCAACTATTTTCTTGGCTGAGTTAAGAGAGAATCTGACTTCTTCCTCGTTCTCCACCAGCTGTCTCGTTCTCGATTGTTGTTGCTTCTGCGAAGCATTCCACCACGCGATAGTGTCGGACATAAATTCCTCCAACTCGAGTATATACTTCAGATGTTCCAGAATCTTCATGAGCAGAAAGGTGATGTCGTTCATCAATATGTTGATAAACTTGACAAAGTGCTTGCCGTTATTACTCTCATTGACAATAGACGCTCGATGCATCGGGCTATGCCACAACGAATTTAAGATCATACTTATGTGATTACATACTGTAAACTTATCCTCAAATTCGGAATTAATGTTAATGATTTCAACGTCGATATAAAACTTCATGAGATACGACGCCAGAAATGTCTTGGATATAGGATGTGCCATGAATTTGTGGCCAAAAGTTTCTGTTCCTCGTGTACAAACTCCTACCTGAACCTTATAAAGAACCTTGATGATTTTTGCAATAAGATGCGGATTTCGTATACAATGTGGCGTACACACGACGACGAGTAACAAAGTGATAAGCGGCGATATATCTATATCTATATCAAACGTTGGACAGTATCTGCAAATAAAACAATGCAGTTATAATTGTTAATAAGCTCCAGATAAGCATTATGTATAATTTGTGAGATTTGATAATTTAGTAAAAACTTACATGAATGTGAATAACAAGAATTCCACTATGTCTTCCACGTACCATTGTGGTAATGCGGTGAATTTGCACATAACTTCTTGAGGCAACGGAAGTTTGGGAAGAGAATTATCATCCGGAGCAGTCTGCGTTAGAAGACTCAGCAAAAATTCGGCGACCGATATATAAAAGCGTAAGCATCTTTTCCAAAAGATGGGCTCTATCAGAGTTACCTGTGCACATAAATTGAATGTTAACAGTTGGTTCAACTGTTGCTTCCATTGTTCGATCAAGTCTTTATTGTGCTCCGCTAAACGACCATCTTTCCATCGAGATCCTATAACTTGTGGTCCGTAGAGCATTAATTGTAAATCCACTGAAGCATACAATTTTCTCCGATAATTTTGTAACGCCGGTAACAGCGCGATGTGATGACAATGCAGCGTGAGAAAC
>NW_021852625.1:0-328 GCF_003651465.1 Formica exsecta | reverse complement strand
TTATTACTATTATTATTATTACTATTAAAAAATTTTAAAAAGAACGATAATGTGGGATTGAGAGATGTGAATTTAATCAATCTTAGTTTTGCTCTTGAAATTTCAAAGTTAATAAATATTACTATCGTTAGATTTAAAATTTGACTTTCTTTAAAATAAATTTTTTTATCTCGTCAATTTTGTATCATTTTATAAATTCATCGCGTAGTACAAGAATATTTTAATTTAGTATTTATGAATACAACACAGTAGCATTTATTTATTATTACAATAAAATATAAACATTAACAAATATGCAAAACATTTGAAAAAACAATGAGAAAAAGTG
>NW_021852624.1:0-287 GCF_003651465.1 Formica exsecta | reverse complement strand
GCTATTTAATTATTTAATTATTTTTTTTACTATTAATATATAAACTATCATTTTTTTTAAATTTTGATATTATAATTCCTGGAATTGCAATGTTAGACCCTAAATAAGAAATCTGTCTGAGGTCTGTCAGACCACAAGTAAAGAACTTATTTGGAGTCTGATAAACTTCAAGCGCAAAACTTGTATTGCTTTTACCGATTTATATAATTTTATCACCCTTTTATCACGTATAGATTAAAAATTATAAAACAGTATACATAATATGTATATATATTCCATATATATTT
>NW_021852623.1:54361-64329 GCF_003651465.1 Formica exsecta | reverse complement strand
CCTGGGTCCTCCACATTTCCAGACAGGGTTCTAGTATGCTGGGCTAGCTGAAATCTTATTAGAATAAAGATTAAATGTAGTATTTGTAGAGAGTAGTCCTCCTGCATAGGGGACCCTGCGCTCTGATTGGCTTCCAATTTTATTGTTTTATCTTTTAATATATTGAGAAATTGGTCGGGTTACGACAAATGTGTATGTTTATGTGTATATAGTAGTCATTCTAAATTCTATTTAAAGATCAATTTTATGTTACAATTTTTTTGTACAAAAGCCTTTATGTTGTTTTCTATTTAGGAATTGCTTTAAAGATATAATTTAAAAAAAAAAATTGGAATATTACGTTAGTAGTATAGGGGCCACTATAGCTAGACACAACAAACCCCCACCACCGACGCCGAGCCCCTGCTGTGTGCCTGTCTGGCCACGCCCACCACAGGTATCTATGGAAAAAAGAGGGGACTCGTGGACGTCTACGAGACAATTTATATTATTTAAAAAAAGGGGGAGGGGATGCGTAGACGTCTACGAAATAATTTTAATTATTTTAAAAGGGGGAGGGGACACGTGAACGTCTACGAGACAATTTTTTATTTTTTATTTTAAATTTTTTTCTTTTAAATTTTTAAATTTTTAAATTTTTTTTCCGGGGCGAGTGGAAATTCTCGGGGTTTTAGCAGCTCGCGATAAATTATCCGTCGCCGAATAGCCTGCATAGTGCGAGAGATTGTAATACAATTTTTCGAGTTCCATCATTCGAGTTTGCTCCAGTCGAGCAATCCTTTCCTTTTCTTTGTCGGAGAATCTGCGTAGCTCGTTAATGTTTTGTCGCCTTCGTCCTCGTCGGCGGATACAAATAGCGAATCTCCTTCAGTTTCACTTGTTTCGTCTATCTTACATCTGTACGACTTTGAACGCTCGGATGAACTTTTCGGAGTGGAACTTCCGCGCGATAACACAATTTTAATACGTTGTGATCGCGCGAACGTATGTAATAAATCACGATTTCCTATGAGATTGGAGGGAGTAGCTATATCGTGCAGCAATCGGGCAAACTGAATTCTTCCGGTTGCTTTTACTGTTTTTCTCTCACGTATCGCATCGTTTATAAGTTCCGCGATATTCGAACCCGCTATGACAGCGCCGTCTATAGTTACGAGTCCTCGTCTATCCCAGCTAATCTTAGATGACGGAATATCGATCAAGTATTTTAATAGCGCACGTACTTTGTCGCGATAAGTTTTTGGTACCCTGTCGATTATTTTTTTGATCATTTCAGCCGATTTTGCGCGTTTTTTCCCGAAACTACTACTACTACTACTAGCCTCATCGCGCTCGCTGCTAATTATACAGAATGAGTCATTTTAATCAACGCACGCAAATATCTCGTAAAGTAAACAAGATGGAAAAAAATGTTCTTTTTTTTTTTTTTTTTTACACTAATTGATTTGTCTCATTATTTGAAGATGGAAAGATGCACGTACGAAAGCGATATTCGTCTGGAGTCGATTGTGTAGAATAATCGTTATACTTTATTTAACGTTAAAATAATACAGTCAGAACCGAAAGGAATTTACTAGTAGCTTTTGTATAAGGCGACAGCGAACTCTCAAATTCTCAAAAATCTCTTTCTGCGTTCGCCGAGCTACGCCGTTTTATACTCGATTTTTCATATACGTCATAATTCGATACCTATCGATATGCCTCGTGGCATGACCTCATTCGCGCTTGTAAGCCCGACATATCTCGAACTCGAATTCGCACTCGAACGGATCTTAGGTCTAACGGGTGTTCTATTCACATGATTGATAACGGGTGCTCTTAGTGTTACTTCTATCTTACAGCTCGACCCTCCTGACGAGTCACTCGTCTCGCGTGACTTAATATAATCTTTTGGGCGTATTAATTGACTTATTTTTTAAGTGTTTGTACGGAACATTTCAGTCTTTGTTATCCTTATACTAGTTTGTTATAGTGGTTTTATCCATGGTTTCAGTTTGTCTGGCGAGAGAATTCAATTATAAGGCCTGGAGGATATGTTAAAACCTGGTATGTCTTGTACGACGTACCTATTTTTATCCTGTACTTTCGTGATCATATACGGCCCTTTATAATTAGGCTTCAATTTCGCGTTTTGACCAGGTTTTACTTGAAGATCTCTGATCATTACATATTCATTGACTTTATATTTGCTTGGTTTCGCGTGCTTGCTGTCGTAATATCTTTTGTTATATTCGCGTAATAGATTAGTTGCTTCCTCGGCTTTTTTATAATCCGATTCTCTCTCCGCATTATTGTCTATGTTTGCTATTTGTTTAATTAACTCTGTAAGCTTTCTATCAGTGTTATTCCGGTTATCGTATCCTAGGTGTAATTTACTTGGAGAATTTTTGATCGCTGAGTGTCTAGTGTTGTTTATAACGTATTGTGCTCGAGCTAATTGCGTGCTCCAATCGCTTGGTGTTTCAACTAATTTTTTGAGCGAGGATTTGAGGAATCTATTCACTCTTTCTACGAGACCATTAGCCCATGGGGTCGCAACAGCCACTTGACGGTGTTTAATTTGTAGTGTTCTCAAGAAGTGAGCTAAATTCATTTGACGCGAAAGCAGTTCCTCTATCGGATACAATTTCTCGAGGATTACCAAAAACATTGAATAAAGGTCTCAAGTGATTGATCACTTCTTTCGATCCTGTCGATTTCGTGGGAAAAAGCCATGTGAATCTCGTGAATGAGTCTACCAAAACTAAAATATGTTTTAGACCATCTTCTGTCTGTTGCAGTGGGCCGAAATGATCGATATGCAATATCTCGAACGGATTAGTCGATTGTGTATTAATTTGTATTTCTCCCTTTCGCGTGTGTTGAGAAGAATTAGCGGTAAGACATATAATACAATTGTCTATGTGGTCGTAGATTCTTTTTCTCATCGACGGAAACCAATAAGAAGCGAGTACTCCTTGGTACGTTTTTTCGAAGCCACAGTGGGCCATTTCGTCATGGTAAATTCTTATTATGTTACTTATCATAGAGTCTGGTACGACAAAACGTGGACGGTCGGACGCCTTTCTGTAGATTAGTCCCTCGATTAATTCGAATTTATCGTTATCTGCATATTCTAATTGTTGTGCCATATTTTTCAACTGTACATCTTGCAGTTGCATACCAAAGCATTGCAATCCGTTACGACTGTGAATTCAATGCCGTACAAATATATGTGAAACCGCTCTATAGAACGAACTATTGCTAACATTTCTAATTCAAAGCTGTAATAATTTCTCTCTGCCTGATTCGTTGCTTGACTATAGTACGCGATAGGTGCCCAATTATTATCACTCTGTTTCTGCAAGAGGATTGCGCCCAGCCCTTGAGAACTCGTGTCTGTATGGAGTTGCGTTTCTGCCGCCGGGTTATAAATGGCTAAAGTCGGGCTTGATATTAATTCAGATTTTAACGCATCTAACGATTTTACGCAGTCTGAGTCAAAATTGAATTGAACTGATTTTTTCAATAGATCGTACAACGGTTTCGCTTTAGCGGTATACCCTTTAATAAACTCACGAAAGTAATTCGTCAATCCTAGAAATCGCTGGACCTCAAGTACATTTCGAGATTGCGGAAAATTTTTAATTGCGTCGACATGACGCGCGCTGATAGTGATTTGATTCGCATATAACACATACCCTAGATATTCAATTCTATTTTTTAGAAATTGACACTTGTTGAGATTTAATTTTAGATTATAGCGCTTTAATTCGTATAATACTTCTTTTAGAATTTCTAGATTTGAGGCTACTGTGTCCGTGGCGATCATAATATCGTCAATATACACTATAACCTTTTCGGCGCGTATTAGCTGTTTAAGTATATATATTAGATGCTTCTGGAATTCGGCCGGTGCCTCGCAATATCCAAATGGGAGACAATTATATTCAAACTGGCCGTCCGACGTCGCGAATGCAAAATACTTTGTGTGGTCCGAATGGACCCTGATTTGGTGAAATCCATCTTTTAAATCCAGTAATGTGAATACTGTTTTATTTCCTAACCGAGCTATACAGTCCTCGATTAGTAGAAACAGATATTTTTGTTTCGAGACTCTAGCATTTAGTGGTCGGAAATCGACGCACAAGCGTAAAGTTCCGTTTTTTCTTTTAACCGGCACTACTCTGGCACAATACGGTGAAATACTTTTCTTTATTATCCCTTGCGCTAGTAAGTCGTCTGTTATTTCCCGAATTTGCTTTCTTTCGGCCAAGCGAAACGGCGAGGGGCATATGCGTAAACTGTATCGTCTTTAAGAACAACCTTTACCGCGTAATCGTCTTTTGCTTCGGGAATTATTAAACGATCGATTTCTAATATTAATTCTTTTAATTGAGTTTTTGCGGATAAGTCAAAATCAATGACAATATCATTTAGAGTATCTTCAATAGTATTTTCTACTTGACATGCTAATAACTGTAGAAGAGCTATTGGAAAATTATGTGAAACTTGGTCGTTATTTACCGGTCTTGGATTATAAGTCGCGGTTATTTTTGATTATTGAGAAAATCTCGACCTATAATTAAATCCGCGGCGATACTATTTTCTTCAAGGATGTATAGAGTTATTTGTAGTTGCAAATAAGGTAGTTGCTCTAATATTATTGTCGTTTTTGTCAAACCCGAAACTTGTATCGGTTTATTATTTAAAGCCTTGTAAGAAAAACCTGAAGGAGACAAATGTTTAGCGGAATGTTCCAGAAACGTCTTGTATATATCACGCTTGACAAAAGAAATCGGACTACCGGTGTCAACAAGTGCGAGCAAAGAACAATGGTTGTTATTTAACCTTGTTATTTTCGCGAGCGCCTCATCTATTATAAGATTCCTACCGTTATCCGGCAAAACTAAAGCGATCGAGTCGTTGTCTTCCAAGGTGACCTCCGCTGATTCTACGGCTGCTACTGGAGTTGACTGTGGTGACGTGGTCGCTTGTTCCTTTCTTCTTAGCTTGAAGCAATCTGCACGCAGATGACCCGGTGTTTTGCAATATGCGCAAAAAGTGGAGGACTTCCTACAGTCCTTTTGCAGGTGCCCTTGTTTGCCACAGGATCCACAACTGGTTGGTGCATCCTTGGATTTGAAGGCTTTTGGAGTCTGTAACGGTTTTCTGTCAGCGTCCTTCGATGCCGCTGTGACTTGATGCATCGTTTCTAGGAAATGGTCAACTGAATCATTTTTAAGCGAAGTTGCTATTTCCCTTAACGACCTGCTACCAATCCCACTAATTAAAAGGTGGATGGTACTGTCCGTCGATAAATCTAAGTTATGTATCAACGTTAATTTATCCATCGCGTATTCCAAGAAAGATTCCCTGGCGTAATTCCATCTACGGGCCTCGATTTTTTGCATGGCCAGATGGTATAAGACTTTTCTAGTAAATCTTTTAAGAATGGCGTCCCGGAAGCCTGTCCAGGATTCTAACATTGAACCTGAGCCCAGATCGTACCAGCGTCGGGCCGTTTTGACTAACCTTGTCGTCGATGCGAGGAACGTAATGTCCTCGTGTGCGCCGTGAATGCGTGATACTTGCTCGACACGTTTAACCCATAGATCCACGTTTTCGTCTTCTTGGCTTCCGAACTCCGGAATTTGTGATGCCAACATCGAGACGGCGTGTGTAGACGGTGCAGCCGTTATCGCTGAATGGTGTGATTGACCCTGACTCGACGGTAATGGGGCTTCTGATCTCGGCGGTCTCGATTGATACAACGGTCCTTGGCTCGGCCGATCCTGCTGTTGATTTCTCGTAAGGGGTTGTAGCATTTGACGGAGCAGCTCCTGCTGCTGTAGATGCTGTTGTAGCATCGCCTGCTGCATTTGCTGCATCTGGGTGGTAATCGCGGTCGCCAACGCGTTCATCGCAACTCCTGCATGCTCCTTCTGAGCCTGAGAGGCTTGTCTTTGATTAAGTAGATCCACTGGCGGGTTGTTACTCTCGTAATGCGCCAAGAGCTGTTCGATCATCTGACTTCGATCGTCTGTAGAAGGAAGTCTGTAGGGGCGTGTTTCCGCTTTCAGTTTCTCCGTAGACATTTTATCAAACCCGAGAGGATCCATTCTGGTATACTTTGAGAATGTAGTGAATCCTGCTTCTGATATTTTATATCTGTAAGCTTATTGGCTTTTGTTTAAATGAATAACGAACAGTATTTATACGTTACTTTATTAATCACTGTTTTATTCAGTCTTAATGGCTGCTAAGGCCGATACACGTGTTGAATAACCGTGTAGGAAGACTAGATATATGACGCGAGTTTCTAGGAAATGGTCAACTGAATCATTTTTAAGCGAAGTTGCTATTTCCCTTAACGACCTGCTACCAATCCCACTAATTAAAAGGTGGATGGTACTGTCCGTCGATAAATCTAAGTTATGTATCAACGTTAATTTATCCATCGCGTATTCCAAGAAAGATTCCCTGGCGTAATTCCATCTACGGGCCTCGATTTTTTGCATGGCCAGATGGTATAAGACTTTTCTAGTAAATCTTTTAAGAATGGCTTCCCAGAAGCCTGTCCAGGACTCTAACATTGAACCCGAGCCCAGATTGTACCAGCGTCGGGCCGTTTTGACTAACCTTGTCGTCGATGCAAGGAACGTAATATCCTCGTGTGCGCCGTGAATGCGTGATACTTGCTCGACACGTTTAACCCATAGGTCCACGTTTTCGTCTTCTTGGCCTCCGAACTCCGGAATTTGTGATGCCAACATCGAGACGGCGTGTGTAGATGGTGCAGCCGATATCGCCGAATGCTGTGATTGACCCTGACTCGAAGGAGATGGGGCTTCTGACCTCGGCTGTCTCGATTGATACGACGATCCTTGATTGTTGCAAATAAGGTAGTTGCTCTAATATTATTGTCGTTTTTGTCAAACCCGAAACTTGTATCGGTTTATTATTTAAAGCCTTGTAAGAAAAACCTGAAGGAGACAAATGTTTAGCGGAATGTTCCAGAAACGTCTTGTATATATCTCGCTTGACAAAAGAAATCGGACTACCGGTGTCAACAAGTGCGAGCAAAGAACAATGGTTGTTATTTAACCTTGTTATTTTCGCGAGTGCCTCATCTATTATAAGATTCCTACCGTTATCCGGCAAAACTAAAGCGATCGAGTCGTTGTCTTCCAAGGTGACCTCCGCTGATTCTACGGCTGCTACTGGAGTTGACTGTGGTGACGTGGTCGCTTGTTCCTTTCTTCTTAGCTTGAAGCAATCTGCACGCAGATGACCCGGTGTTTTGCAATATGCGCAAAAAGTGGAGGACTTCCTACAGTCCTTTTGCAGGTGCCCTTGTTTGCCACAGGATCCACAACTGGTTGGTGCATCCTTGGATTTGAAGGCTTTTGGAGTCTGTAACGGTTTTCTGTCGCCGTCCTTCGATGCCGCTGTGATTTGATGCATTGTTTCTAGGAAATGGTCAACTGAATCATTTTTAAGCGAAGTTGCTATTTCCCTTAACGACCTGCTACCAATCCCACTAATTAAAAGGTGGATGGTACTGTCCGTCGATAAATCTAAGTTATGTATCAACGTTAATTTATCCATCGCGTATTCCAAGAAAGATTCCCTGGCGTAATTCCATCTACGGGCCTCGATTTTTTGTATGGCCAGATGGTATAAGATTTTTCTCGTAAATCTTTTAAGAATGGCTTCCCGGAAGCCTGTCCAGGACTCTAACATTGAACCCGAACCCAGATCGTACCAGCGTCGGGCCGTTTTGACTAACCTTGTCGTCGATGCAAGGAACGTAATATCCTCGTGTGCGCCGTGAATGCGTGATACTTGCTCGACACGTTTAACCCATAGGTCCACGTTTTCGTCTTCTTGGCCTCCGAACTCCGGAATTTGTGATGCCAACATCGAGACGGCGTGTGTAGATGGTGCAGCCGATATCGCCGAATGCTGTGATTGACCCTGACTCGAAGGAGATGGGGCTTCTGACCTCGGCTGTCTCGATTGATACGACGATCCTTGATTTGCCTGATCCTGCTGTTGGTTCCTCGTAAGGGGTTGTAGCAATTGTCGGAGCAGCTCCTGCTGCTGTAGATGCTGTTGTAGCATGGCCTGCTGCATTTGCTGCATCTGGGTGGTAATCGCGGTCGCCAACGCGTTAATCGCGACTCCTGTATGTTCTTCCTGAGCCTGAGTGGTCTGTCTTTGACTAAGTAGGTCAACTGTCGGGCTGTTACTCTCGTAATGAGCCAAGAGTTGCTCGATCATTTTATTTCGATCGTCTGTTGAAGGAAATCTGTAGCGGCGTGTTTCCGCTTTCAGTTTCTCCGTCGACATTTTATCAAATTGGAGAGGATCCATTCTTGATTACTTTGAGGATGTAGTGAATCCCACTTCTGATATTAGTTGTAGAATAATCGTTATACTTTACCTCATAAGATCGTCAATTATTATTAATTTTGGCGAAAGCGCATCAATGGAATAATCTTCCGCGCGCGGAAACCCCTCGCGAAATTCGATGATATTTTTCTTCGATTTTATCAAAGCATTATTATCGTAACCGGTTTTTTGTGTTCTTTTCTCTTCTTCTTCTTTTTCACTCGCGGCGCATTGTAAACGTTGATACGCATCTTGCCACTCGGCGTAATAAAATAAAATTCTCTCGAATCGAACATCTGACATGACGGATAAATGACGAAGAAACGTTTTCACGAAAACTGTTTTTCCGCATCCCGTAGGCCCGCAGACGATCGACGTCCAAGGATGTTTCCACCGTACATCCATTTTGCGAAATGAACGATTTGCCGATTACGTGTAATTTCAAAGTTGGAAAAAATTTCATGTTTATTGATAATAAATTTTACTTTTTTCGTAAAATTAACAATTGCGTTTTAAAATTATACGCACAATTTCATTAAATCCTAGTGAAATTAATTCTTCGAATACAATATTGAAATATACATCTAAAAATGTTAAATCCTTTATTTGCGTTTGTACATTGCGTTCAATTTCTTGAAAATTACCACTAACTATGAGTTTTATAATTTCACGATCTATGTAAGCTGATGGGAGTTTTAATTCTATCTCGTTCATTAAGTAATTGGCGCAGGTGTTGACGGTGTCGGTGATGGAAAATGGCTGCGACAATCGAGCATCCACACATCTTGTAATATTTTCCATGCCGAGAAAAGTTTCTTTCTGCAACACGATAGCGACACTGTGGGTTTTTCGTTTCTTCAAGGGCGGCTGCGCTTGCTCCTCCGTCTCTCCATTACTCGCGGATTGTTCCACATTTTCCTTGTAAGCCACTATCACAGCCCTCGTCCTGTAAGCGGTGGTGAAGCCGATGGAAATATTGTTGATGATAATCGGACTTGGTTTGGTTTTTTGATTCTCACTCAAGTACAGTCCCATCTGTTCCATGTTGAGTTGAAATTGCTGCCAGGTGTCGGTATCGAGACAAATTCCGTCCGCATAATTGCCCGTTAATTTAACAATTGGTGCGAAAAAACCTTCGTTTGTTGCTTGCAATCCCACATGTAGAGAATGAAGGATTCGTATCTTCTCGCGCTGCTTATATATCGAAATATAAAGAAAAGTGGGGGAAAAGTTTGCATAGACAACTAAATAACAGGAAAAATAGTGATTTTTCATGTTCAATCTTGTTCAACTTACTAAAAATTACGCGCAAAAACATCTAGAATCACCTAGAAATTAGATTCGTTACAAGGAAAAAATTTTTCTCTAAACTTTTTCTCTAAATAAATTACAATATGTTACAAAGCGTAAATAAAAGCCTAGCAGCCGTATAATAAATTTTTATAGCTTATATTGTAAAGAGAAAAATGTTATAAAGGACGAATTTCTAATTGGCATAATCCTAGCCCTTCTACGAAAATTTTAAAAGATTTTCACAACAAAGTCTTTACTTTGACACCTCTATAATAAAAACACCTAAGCAATAAAACTAT
>NW_021852623.1:52651-53995 GCF_003651465.1 Formica exsecta | reverse complement strand
GTATTTCGTGAGTAAGTGACAAAAATGGCCGGCTTTAAAGAGGTATTAGGCAAGTGCATAATTATAGGCTCAAATTTGTCGCCTACGTTAAATAGTGAACGCTATTTATCAGCGTTATCGGACGAATCGTCGGAAATAAATTACTCAGTTTTTCGGGCATTTGCGTGTGCTAGTTCGAATACTATACTCGCTGTGCTATATAGGCTAGGTTATTTCGACAATTATGCCGAGTTGTTACATATCGCGGGTGAGATAATAGAAATGCGCGAGGCATTTGACCACGAGGAGGAGGATGCAGACGGTCTTATAGCCTTCCTGCTATCAAACCATCGAGGAAACCGCTTAAACGGTAAGCAAAATGCTTATATTTATATTGTACAAATGTAATGTAATCGAATACGCTAGACAGTGATTAATCAAAATTTTCAAAATCATAATTTGTAGATCGAAACACGACTGCGACTGATGAGCGAGAGACTCCCTCTCAGCTTCGAAAACGTCCGGCTGAAGAAGAGCTCGAAACAGGACCTTCGAGTAAGTTTCGCATAAAAATAAAATAAAAATATTAATCTTTATACAAATTCTATATTCAATATTGATAAAATATTAAATTTTAGGACGAGCACGTTCCAATGAAAACGACAGCGAAGCTGATATCATGACATCGCCAGGTGAGATACAAAATTTTAAAAAGAATAAAAATAACGTAGATGTAATTTTTATTTTATTTATAATTAAATTTTTCTTTTGCTTCGACAGTGCAGAGAGGCGGTGGTCAAAATGAAGAAGTGACTTCTGAAGAACGAGCAACGCAACTCCGTAATATCGAGGAAGTAACTGATGAGGATGAGAATGAAGAGGAAGTCGTCGGTGAAGAACGCTGTAATCCCTCGTCGGAGACAGAAGATGGTGAAGAGGAGCCGGAGGTGGAAGAGGAGCAACAACGTCATGAGATCGGCGATATTAATTGTAATTACGTAGATTTATTGGCGAAAAATATGTAACAATTTAGGAGGTTCGATATAATCGGGAGAGAAGTGAGTTTCGCGATACGTCCGATACGCGAAGATTCGAATATTTATCACGCATTAGAAAATGCGTTTCGTGAAATTCACGCGTATGCGTTAAATTTATGCGAACCGGGAGATTATGTGGGAATGTCTTTCCATTCGGCGAATTTATCTCAGGGCCCTGCAGGATTATCCTTTCGTCCGGCTAGAGACATGTCGTATGAGGATATCTGGAAACTCGTGAGTTCAGTAGCGCAGAGTGCTGGGGGGCTCGATATCGCGGAACACTTTAACATTCGCGTTTTTAATGTCACGGTTCCTTCGGGTCGCGGAC
>NW_021852623.1:41251-52643 GCF_003651465.1 Formica exsecta | reverse complement strand
TAGATGTAATTTTTATTTTATTTATAATTAAATTTTTCTTTTGTTTCGACAGTGCAGAGAGGCGGTGGTGGACAAAGTGAAGAAGTGACTCCTGAAGAACGAGCAACGCAGCTCTGTAATAACGAGGAAGTAGCTTATGAGGATGAGAATGAAGAGGAAGTCGTCGGTGAAGAACGCTGTAATCCCTCGTCGGAGACAGAAGATGGTGAAGAGGAGCCGGAGGTGGAAGAGGAGCAACAACGTCATGGGGTCAGCAATATTAATTTTAATTACGTAGATTTATTGACGGAAAATATGCGACAATTTAGGAGGTTCGGCATAATCGGGAGAGAAGTGAGTTTCGCGATACGACCGATACGTGAAGGTTCGAATATTTATCACGCATTAGAAAATGCGTTTCGTGAAATTCACGCGTATGCGTTAAATTTATGCGAACCGGGAGATTATGTGGGAATGTCTTTCCATTCGGCGAATTTATCTCAGGGCCCTGCAGGATTATCCTTTCGTCCGGCTAGAGACATGTCGTATGAGGATATTTGGAAACTCGTGAGTTCAGTAGCGCAGAGTGCTGGGGGGCTCGATATCGCGGAACACTTTAACATTCGTGTTTTTAATGTCACGGTTCCTTCGGGTCGCGGACGTGCTAAATTAACAAGCGAAGACGTTGTGAAGCGCTCAATAGTAACAATAAATAATTCCGAAAATTTATGTTTTCCGCGCTCTCTCGTAGTAGCGCAAATTTACTGCGAACGCGGTAACTTACGTACGGGTGAGTTACATGAAAAATGGAATAATATAAGACACATGCAATCCCCGCTTCAACGTGAGTGCGCATTACAATTAACTAGGAACGTTGGTGTTACAATAACTGAAGAGTGATGTGGAATTCCGGAAATCGAGCGCTTTCAACGATATCTCGCAGTTGATAATATCACAATTGTAGTTTATAGTTTCAGTACTTTCGGGCGCGGTAAGAAACCGATGTACGACGGAATCGCGCTACTTGCTTCTCTCGACCGTGAACCCTCGTTACGCTTAAATATAATGTATTATGAGCGTTTACGTCATTATAACCCTATTGTAAATTTAAATGCCGCCGCGGGTTGTAGGAATTATTGCGAGCCGTGTAATATAGGTTATCGGAACGATAAAACAGGTCATCGCTGTCCAAATAAATGCCCCCGATGTTTCACTGTGCCGCCGTGTAAGCAGTCCGAAAGTATAAAATGCAACGCGTGTAATCGGGCATTTTTCGGTAAGAAGTGTTTCGAGCGTCATCGCAGCGTAAAATCGTACGACGGTAAATCATCTGAAAGTATCTGCAATGTCGTGCGATTCTGCGACGGATGCGGTCGCATCGTTAAATTTGGTGCGAGACACGAATGCGGTGTTTCTTACTGCAAATTATGCCGTTCACCAAAGCCTAAGAATCATTTGTGCTACATGCAACCTCTTAGACGTGATAATGGCTCCTCTACCGAACCGTCGTCTTCATCATCGGCAATGGCTCCAGCGATGACAGTTATGCGAAGCACAGAAGAGAGCATAGAATTTGACGGTAAAGCGGCAAACGAGCGCATTTTTCGGTAAGGAGTGTTTCGAGCGTTATCGCAGCGTAAAATCGTACGACGGTAAATCATCTGAAAGTATCTGCAATGTCGTGCGGTTTTGCGACGGATGCTGTCGCATCGTTAAATTTGGTGCGAGACACGAATGCGGTGTTTCTTACTGCAAATTATGCCGTTCACCAAAGCCTGAGAATCATTTGTGCTACATGCAACCTCTTCGATGTGATAATGGTTCCTCTACCAAACCGTCGTCTTCATCATCGGCAATGGCTACAGCGATGACAATTATGCGAAGCACAGAAGAAAACACAGAATTTGACGGTAAAGTGACAAACGAGCGTGCATGCACAAGCAAGAAAGAGCGTATAGCATTCGTATTTTACGATTTTGAAACGCGACAAGACGAGTCACTCGAAGGTACGTCGACCGTAAAAAAAACACATTCCCACTCTTTGCGTGGCGCAACAAATTTGCGAAGCGTGCGCGAAAGAAAATAATTTGTCCGCGAGATGCCGATGGTGCGGGGTAAGAGTTCGTATTTCGACATGATCCTGTGAAACAATTTGTCGATTTTGCAACGCGTACGACAAAATACTTCAAGCAGATCATTTGCATGGCACATAATGCGAAAGCGTTTGACGCGCAATTTATTTTAAAGTATATTGTTGAAAATCGTAATAACTTAGAACCTAAATTAATATTAAACGGTACAAAGATTGTGGTGTTAACAGTAGGACATACGAAATTCATCGACAATGTTAATTATATGCTGATGCGCTTATCCGAGTTACCGAAGGCTTTCGGATTACAGGATACGTCGGATAAAGGCATTTTTCCGCATTTGTTTAACACTGTCGAAAATCAGTCGTATGTCGGCCCCTTGCCTGACGTGCATTATTATTCTCCGGAGACAATGAAATCGGAAGAGCGCAAACGCTTTCTTGTATGGCATGCTGATATGTGACAAAAAAACACCGTGTTCGATTTCCAACGTGAGATCATTCGCTATTGTCGTACCGACGTTGATATTCTTCGACAAGCATGTATGGCGTTCAGAAAAATTTTTATTGATCGTGGAAATGTATGTCCGTTCGAGGAATGCACGACAATTGCTTCGACGTGCATGACTGTTTTTCGGAAAAACTTTTTGCAACAAAATACGATAGGCGTCATTCCAACTGGCGGATACAGAAAAGCAACCAATCATTCCCGTAAAGCTCTGCAGTGGTTGATATGGAAGGAACGCGAGCTCGGACATTCTATAAACCACGCAGGGCGCGCGCGCGCGAATATCGTACAATCGACGGCACGCTCGTCGATGGATATTACGAAACGCCTGATACAGAGACGCCTCAACGTCATGTGCTACAATTTCACGGATGTTTTTGGCACGGATGCCCGTCTTGCTTTCCTATAAATCGCGATAGACTACTTTCTACATCGGATTGCAAGGATACGATTGACTCACGTTACGAGCGAACTCTCGCAATCTCGTGGAGACTTCGGCAACGGAAATACTTTGTGATAGAAAAGTGGGAGTGCTCTTTCGATCGCGATATGCGAGATAATCGCGAAATGCGTGAATTTCTCGAGAACCATCCGATGGTGGAAACGCCTCCGCTCGATCCGCGCGATGCATTTTTCGGTGGCCGCACGGGGAATATTGTGACGCGCTATGAGGTTACAGGTATGGAAAAAATACGATACGTTGACGTATGCTCCTTGTACCCATATGTTTTGAAAACAGGTGCTTTCCCTATCGGTCATCCTGATATTTATGTCGGCGAGGAATGTTCCGCAATAATCGGGAGGGCTCCGAATTATAATTTTAATACGCTCGAAGGTCTCATACGATGCAAAGTACTTCCACCGCGTGATTTATTTCATCCTGTACTCCCATATCGCGCGCAGGGAAAATTGCTTTTTGCATTATGTCGCAGTTGCTGTGAAACATTGTCACAATCGGCCTGTACGCATAACAATGCTAAGGAACGCGAATTCGAGGGCACGTGGGTGTCCTGCGAATTACGCAAGGCCGTCGAAAAGGGTTATCACGTGACGGCTGTAAGTGAGATTTGGCAATATAAAGTTAGTCAATTCGATCATACGACCCGTCAAGGTGGATTGTTCGCCGAGTATATAAATACATTTTTGCAACTTAAACAAGAAGCCAGCGGGTGGCCGAGCGAATGCGGGGAAAACGACGACGATGCTAAAGAAAGATATCTGCGGGAGTATGAGAAAACCGAAGGTATCGTTCTTGATAAACGTAACGTCGCGCGGAATCCCGGTTTACGTTCTGTCGCGAAACTGTGCTTAAATTCTTTTTGGGGCAAATTTGGTCAGCGCTCCAATTTACCTAATACCGAGGTCGTGAGAACGCCTCAACGTTTTATAGCCTTGCTGACAAGTGCCGAGCATGAAATAACCGACATATTACCCGTAAACGATGAGGTAATATATGTTTCATGGCGATTGCGACAAGAAGCTGTTGTTTCCTCCCCGCTGACTAATGTCGTGATAGCGGCGTATACGACGGCCCAAGCTCGTTTAACGTTATATTCTTATTTAGAGCGATTAGATCGTCGCGTTTTGTATTATGATACGGATTCATGTATTTACGTGAGCAGCGATGACCCGAACGAGTATAAACCACGTACGGGAAATTTTCTAGGCGATATGACCGATGAACTCGAGAGCTACGGGAGCGGCAGCTATATCGAGGCGTTCGTGTCCGGTGGTCCGAAATTTTATGCATATGTTGTACGCGCAGCAGACGGTCGAACGCACGAGTCATGTAAAGTTAAAGGCATAACCCTAAATTACGAAAATTCGCGGCTAGTCAATTTTAATAGTATTAGGAATTTATTGCTAAATAAAGAGAGAGTACGAGAAAAGGAAGAGAACGAAGAAGAATTGGCTGGAACTTCAATAAATCTACGTTTTAGAGCAATTCGTCGCACCGCGTTTCATGAGATCATAACACGGGACGAAACTAAAGTATGCGAGCCTGTATTACTAAAACGTAGGTTTATTGATAGTCATTGTTCGTTGCCATATGGATATATAATAGAACGTTAATTTTTCTCGGCTCTCGTTTTTATCGATGTATATAGCAGCGAACTTGCATATTTTCCGTCACATAAAAAGTTTTGTACATTGCGAAATTATTATTTACATTTAAACATAAGTATAATATTTAATAAAAATTTTTTATTTTAAATCGCTTATATAAAAACATTTACTATTTTCCTATCCTTTCTCTCCTCGTCTAAGTGACGTCATAAAGCTCTAAAACCAACGTAATCGCTACCTGCACAGACTTGCTTTTTACGACCCCTTCTATTCTCGCGACGTCTCCATTCTCAGTGGCCGCCATCTTGCCGATTCTTACACACGTGTTATTTTGCCGCGCGCATTATTATTCTCCGGAGACAATGAAATCAGAAGAGCGCGAACGCTTTCTTGAATGGCATGCTGATATGCGACAAAAAAACACCGTGTTCGATTTCCAACGTGAGATCATTCGCTAATGTCGTACCGACGTTGATATTCTTCGACAAGCATGTATGGCCTTCAGAAAAATTTTTATTGATCGTGTAAATGTATGTCCGTTCGAGGAATGCATGACAATTGCTTCGACGTGCATGACTGTTTTTCGGAAGAACTTTTTGCAACAAAATACGATAGTGGTCATTCCAACTGGCGGATACAGAAAAGCAATCAATCATTCCCGTAAAGCTCTGCAGTGGTTGCTATGGAAAGAACGTGAGCTCGGACATTCTATAAACCACGTAGGGCGCGCGCGCGAATATCGTACAATCGACGGCACGCTCGTCGATGGATATTACGAAACGCCTGATACAGAGACGCCTCAACGTCATGTGCTACAATTTCACGGATGTTTTTGGCACGGATGCCCGTCTTGCTTTCCTATGAATCGCGATAGACCACTTTCTACATCGGATTGCAAGGATACGATTGACTCACGTTACGAGCGAACTCTCGCAATCTCGTGGAGACTTCGGCAACGGAAATACTTTGTGATAGAAAAGTGGGAGTGCTCTTTCGATCGCGATATGCGAGATAATCGCGAAATGCGCGAATATCTCGAGAACCATCCGATGGTGGAAAGGCCTCCGCTCGATCCGCGCGATGCATTTTTCGGTGGACGCACGGGGAATATTGTGACGCGCTATGAGGTTACAGGTATGGAAAAAATACGATACGTGGACGTAAGCTCCTTGTACCCAAATGTTTTGAAAACAGATGCTTTCCCGATTGGTCATCCTGATATTTATGTCGGCGAGGAATGTTCCGCATTAATCGGGAGGGCGCCGAATTATAATTTTAATACGATCGAAGGTCTCAAAGTACGGTGCAAAGTACTTCCACCGCGTGATTTATTTCATCCTGTACTCCCATATCGCGCGCAGGGAAAATTGCTTTTTGCATTATGTCGCAGTTGCTGTGAAACATTGTCACAATCGGCCTGTACGCATAACAATGCTAAGGAACGCGAATTCGAGGGTACGTGGGTTTCCTGCGAATTACGCAAGGCCGTCGAAAAGGATTATCACGTAACGGCTGTAAGTGAGATTTGGCAATATAAAGTTAGTCAATTCGATCATACGACCCGTCAAGGTGGATTGTTCGCCGAGTATATAAATACATTTTTGCAACTTAAACAAGAAGCCAGCGGGTGGCCGAGCGAATGCGGGGAAAACGACGACGATGCTAAAGAAAGATATCTGCGGGAGTATGAGAAAACCGAAGGTATCGTTCTTGATAAACGTAACGTCGCGCGGAATCCCGGTTTACGTTCTGTCGCGAAACTGTGCTTAAATTCTTTTTGGGGCAAATTTGGTCAGCGCTCCAATTTACCTAATACCGAGGTCGTGAGAACGCCTCAACGTTTTATAGCCTTGCTGACAAGTGCCGAGCATGAAATAACCGACATATTACCCGTAAACGATGAGGTAATATATGTTTCATGGCGATTGCGACAAGAAGCTGTTGTTTCCTCCCCGCTGACTAATGTCGTGATAGCGGCGTATACGACGGCCCAAGCTCGTTTAACGTTATATTCTTATTTAGAGCGATTAGATCGTCGCGTTTTGTATTATGATACGGATTCATGTATTTACGTGAGCAGCGATGACCCGAACGAGTATAAACCACGTACGGGAAATTTTCTAGGCGATATGACCGATGAACTCGAGAGCTACGGGAGCGGCAGCTATATCGAGGCGTTCGTGTCCGGTGGTCCGAAATTTTATGCATATGTTGTACGCGCACCAGACGGTCGAACGCACGAGTCATGTAAAGTTAAAGGCATAACCCAAAATTACGAAAATTCGCGGTTAGTCAATTTTAATAGTATTGGGAATTGATTGCTAACTAAAGAGAGAGTACGATAAAATGAAGAGAACAAAGAAGAATTGGCTGGAACTTCAATAAACCTACGTTTTAGAGCAATTCGTCGCACCGCGTTTCATGAGATCGTAACACGGGACGAAACTAAAGTATACGAGCCTGTATTACTAAAACGTAGGTTTATTGATAGTCATTGTTCGTTGCCATATGGATATATAATAGAACGTTAATTTTTCTCGGCTTTCGTTTTTATCGATGTATATAGCAGCGAATTTGCATATTTTCCGTCACATAAGAAGTTTTGTACATTGCGAAATTATTATTTACATTTAAACATAAGTAGAATATTTAAAAAAATTTTTTATTTTATATCGCTTATATAAAGACATTTACTATTTTCCTATCCTTTCTCTCCTCGTCCAAGTGACGTCATAAAGCTCTAAAACCATCGTAATCGCAACCTGCACACACTTGCTTTTTACGACCCCTTCTATTCTTGTGACGTCTCCATTCTCGGCGACCACCATCTTGCCGATTCTTACACACGTGTTATTTAGCCGCGTTTTTCCCTCTCACTCAGAAACAATGCTCCTCATCCAATCAAATTGCCGGCCACTATAGGGAAGCCAATCAGAGCGCAGGGTCCGCTATGCCGAAGGGCTACGCATCCCCTCCCCCTTTTTTTAAATAATAAAAATTGTCTCGTAGACGTCCACGAGTCCCCTCTTTTTTCCATAGGTACCTGTGGTGAGGGTGGCCAGACAGGCACACAGCAGGGGGTCGGGGTCGGTGGTGGGAGTTTGTTGTGTCTAGCTATAGTGGCCCCTATACTACTTACGTTTTTATATATGTTCGAGAGCGCGCGCGAAAGGTTTAGACGTGAAGGATAAAGGTCACAGGTTGGAGTGATCGACTGATTTTAATGAAAATGGAGTCACGTTTCATCAACTATCTAATTAGTCCAGTAAAATAGTATCTGAAAATGGCAAAACGGATAGACAAGCCAATTTCTTGAGGGTGAGTAGAAGATCATAGGAGATGCCCGAATTCACAAAGTTCTAACAAAATTTCCTTGTGCGTCGGCGGCCATCTTCAAAATAGGGGTAAGTTTGAATATCTCGACTTCTATTGGTCGAATGTTTGTTCTTTTTTTTTGTGGGGATACCACATAAAAAAAATGCGCCTAAAACTCTACTTTAGTGGTGGTGCGGAAAAGAGTTTTAATGTACGACAATTCACAATAAAACCGCGAATTTTCCCCACGAAAAATAGTATTTACTAGACACAGTCAACTTTGGCGTATACAAAAATTGTAGAGAATTGAGTCCTGTACAAGTTTTATTTGAACATTTTTTTTGATAAAACTAACAGGGGGCAATATAATTGTCAATAAAAATGTTCAACCCCAAATTAACGGCATTTTTTTGGTTGTAAATTTCTTTCCTTGACAGCTATTAAAAAAATTCTCAAACAAAAGTTGTAGCAAATATTTTTTCCTACAAAACTAAAAAATAGGAAAAAGATTCGACCAATAGGAGCCGAGATATCCAAACTTACCCCTATTTTGAAGATGGCCGCCGACGCACAGGGAAATTTTGTTGAAACTTTGTGAATTCGGGCATCTCCTATGACCTTCTACTCACCCTCAAAAAATTGGCTTGTCTATCCGTTTTGTAGATATTCGGTGTTTTTGATATTATTTTACTGGACTAAATATTCACATATGTACAAAAAGAATATACAAAAGGTTTCACACGCGCGAGGCTTGTAACAACAGCGAATCGAGAGCGAATTACGGTACGGTTCGACCTGCGACGATTCCTTTTATATTTTTGTTGGAGGAACTCGCGCTAAGCCGGGCGCCAATCGATTTGAAGATGTGTCGTGATTCTGCGGCGCCGAACGCGATAGGCTGCCGATGACGATAACATCGCTCGCGTCATGCTTGATGTGCTCGGGCGCGAATTATCGTGCGTTCGTGTGGTGACGTCATATTTACAGTTACGATCGGTGTAACGGCGGTCTTATTTTTCTGTGTTGTTTGTCGCCGAGAACCCCTAGTTTTTTGACACAAAAACTAAGGAGATACATATTTGGCGACCTTATTTTGTATAATGACAAGTCAGGAAGAACAGAAAATAAAGAGCCGTTAATATTATCGTTGGGTAAATATAGCGAATAGGGGACCCAGCCCCAATGACCTTGACCTTGACATATGTTATTAAGGACATAATTCAGGACCCTATATATGTAAAAACTTGTGTTTATTTCAGTTTATATGTGTAGTATACGTAGGACTATTTCTGTAAACTAACTTAAATATCCAGTTTTTCATTGTCAGATTATATATAAATCTTGATTTTTACAAATTCTTGTTTGTTAATAACTTTTTAATAAGCAACGAGCGACGATTAAATTAGAAGAAAAAGTTACTCAGAATTATGTCCTTGATAACATATGTCAAGGTCAAGGTCATTGGGGCAGGGTCCCCTATTCGCTATTTTTACCTAGTTACCAATTATAGCTATAAGGTGATATTGCTGGATGCAAATCGTATTGAAACATATAAAAATTCAATTTTATACATCCATGTCCCCATAACAGTCTATACATAAAACGTGTATATGTCCTCATATCAATCAATTGCCTGTTTATATCTGTATGTCCTTGAAATATACCATACAAGTTAAATCATTTATAGTTTTGAGAAAAACGATATAGATAACTTCTATAAGTAGCTATATTGATTAAATAATATTAACCGCTTCTAAATATATGCATGTATATAAGGTCTATAAAATGTCCTCGAAATATACCAAAAACATATATATATATATATACATACAAATTAACAGATTCTATACGCACTACGATATTGAATCACACATTACAATATAAAATTTTTAAACACAAATCATACATTCACAAACATATTAAAAATATAAATGACGCTGGATCTGCAACACACATACGATATAATTTAATCTTTCATACATATGTATATATATATATGTGTGAACGGATTTATAAATTGCACTTTCTCTTACACTCTTTACATACATAATTATTTATACTTATGGCACCGTTATAATAATAACAATCTCGCGATTACAATGTTAAAAACCATTCCAATGTTGATTTTAGAACACGTGGCAAACATAAATTCAATTATTTACAGTTATTTCTATTATACAACGATTTATACAAATTTTACAATTTTCAGTCCTTAATTTCAATAGTATTTATTTAACTGCAACTGAAAATTTAGTTTAATTCACTTAATTATCGATTTAACAAACATGAGATACTTTCCGAATGAGATCATGTTCTAATAATAGGAAATGCCACGTAGACTTTAGAAAAACATTGGAAAGGACGACGAAAGGACGAGCAATCCCTTTGTCCGAACGTAAACAAAATGTATCAAATCAACCGAATTATATACATATAAGCGAGCGCTTTCTCGCTCCAACATACCAGTTGTCGATCGGCAGTCATCAACGATCAGTCATTCAAAGATCAGCATTATCAGTCATTTATCGTACGTTTAGTCAGTGCGTGGAGTGAACTTTGCGTCTCCTTGTAACTCTGCGTAATATTCGACTCTTCTGGAGTAAGAATGCGCTTCTTTTAAAAGAGCCTGAAACAAAGAAGAAAAATTGTTCAATAAATTATTGTCGGATCATTGGAGCATTCTTCAGTATCTACAGTAAGTACCCGCATCTACCCACCTTCCTTCACGCCTTTTAGCATTAGGCAACTGTCTGCAACAACGATTAAAATAAATATATTGTTAGAAAGAATCTGCACATGCATACATATATCTTGATTTAAATTCACTTCAATTCTCGACCTTTATCACTGAGCGCGCCTGTTCTAGGACGTTCGTCCTTCGTCGTTCCAGCGCGCCTGTTTTAGGACGTTCGACCTCCCCTCCTCCCAGCGCGCCTGTCTTGGGTGTTCGAATCTCTCTCCGCCATCCTAGCGCGCCTGTTTTAGGGCGTTCGACCTCCCTTTTCTCCAGCGCATCTGTCTTTGGACGTTCGAATCTCCGTCAATTACCTGAAATTGGAAAACCTTAATTAAATAAAGATATATACACAGGGTGTTCCAGGAGGAAAGGTCAATATTCTGGGAGGTGATCGTATCGGTCATTTTAAGCAAAAATGTTCATATGAATATATGTCCTATTCCACACGGTTTCGGAGATAGAGCGACTTGAATGTACGTCTCGTGTATTCACTTTTCTTCTGTACACTTCAACCTTCATCCGTGAACCTGTACAGTGAAGTATACAGAAGAAAAGTGAATACACGAGACGTACATTCAAGTCGCTCTATCTCGGAAACCGTGGGTAATAGGACATATATTCATATGAACATTTTTGCTTAAAATGACCGATACGATCACCTCCCAGAATATTGACCTTTCCTCCTGGAACACCCTGT
>NW_021852623.1:33239-38420 GCF_003651465.1 Formica exsecta | reverse complement strand
AAGTCTCGTGTATTCACTTTTTTTCTGTACACTTCAACCTTCATCCGTGAACCTGTACAGTGAAGTATACAGAAGAAAAGTGAATACACGAGACAAACTGCTCGCTCAAATAATGGATGCTAGTGCCCGCATAAAGGAACGTCACGATGTACTCAGACGAGCAACACGCCATGTTCACACAACAGTTGAAAAATGCATTGATGTTAACGGTGGAATTTTTGAAAATTTATTATAATCTGTAAAAAATGTATCACTTGAACAATAAATATTAGAAATAGTACGTAGTATTTCTTTCTTGTCAGTAATTTTGCAACTGTACATTCAAGTCGCTCTATCTCGGAAACCGTGGGGAATAGGACATATATTCATATGAACATTTTTGCTTAAAATAACCGATACGATCACCTCCCAGAATATTGACCTTTCCTCCTGGAACACTCTGTATATATACAAATACATATGCCTATACAATTGTACAAATAAATATAGAAATAAAAAGTTCTCAAAATGATTCAGAGGCACGAATCATGGTGCGCTCGCGCCGGGCAGGTAAGAGCCCAACTATTAAAAAGGCTAACGAAGTGCTTTCATCCTCCCCCAATCGACTTCCCTGGGGAGTATTTCGCGGACTTGCTGGAGGATTTCGATCGGCTGATTCTTCTTCCTTATCCTAAAGAGGACGAAATACAAATCATATATGAACATTGCCCCATGCCCCGTCCGAAAATCGTTCTTATCGAGTATCTTCCTGCTTCGTTCCGCATACGTATTGTACGCAGGAAACCTGAAATAATCGTAATAAATTAATCGTCACCCGTTATTTTTATCAGTAAAAAAAATATACTTACCTCTTGTTATTTCTCCGTCTCTCACGTCAACGTATGCGTATATATTTATCCCGGACTGTTGCGTACCAGTCATGCCAGGTTACCGCTTGGCCACCATGATCGGCACGCAGGTTGATCGACCCCCCTATATTGATAGAGTAAGAAAAGAAAATCAAAAATTAATAGAATAAAATAAAAGTAGACGTAACAGTACGTATTAGTTACGTGCCTGTAAATGAGATTTGCCGAATATTTTGGAAATATTTCAAGGAAATTGAGAGACAACGCTTCTCGGCTCACAGAGCAGCTCTGTCAGAGCTAAGATCGCTGTGTACGCACATTTCGTTCGATCGATACGTCTTAGTTACATGCCTGTAAAGATGCCTTTTCACGCTGACGCTCGACACTCATTTTTTGCGTCAAATAGGTCACGTGATTAAAGTTGCCGCTACATTGTGAAAAACGCATGAGAAGGGTTAGCATCGAATTTATAGCGTCAATACCGTGTGTGTAATCGTATGTGAATCATGTCATCCAGAAATAAATATTACATGTGGTTAAACGAGTGTACGAAAAAATTATCAGAACAAAATCGGCAACGTAAGAAACTTTTAGCAGCAGTTCTGATAAACGATGAATTACAAAAACAAGAAAGAAGAAATTATCGTAGGAAACGTTATTGGGTAAATCCAATATTCATAGAACGATACAATCATGGATTTTACCACGCAATCTTTCCTGTTATTATTTTGAAGAAGCACGATCCAGGAATTATTTTCGCATGATTCCTACACAATTTGAAGAGTTACTGAATTTAATAGCACCATTTATTATGAAGCAAACAGTGATTCGGGAGCTTATATCTGCAGCAGAACGATTATGTCTGACAATAAGGTAAATTTATAGAATTGATTTTGTTATATACTTTTTATTTATCTACTTATCTATATATACAATATTTTCCTATAAATATTAAACTCAGATTTTTTTATATTAATTAGGTTCCTAGCTTCTGGTGATTCGATGACATCTATGTCATATCAATACCTTGTTGGATTAACAACTGTGAGTAGTATCATCGAAGAGACATGTAATACTATTTGGAATTGTCTGCAGAAAAAAATACTTTCTTCTTGTTTAAATGAAAACAATTGGCTAAATATTGTTAGAGACTTCGAGACAAAATGGAATGTTAACCATTGTATTGGACTTACAACATTATCGTTATTAACCATAGAAGAGTGCGATATCCCTCAACAACATGTAAATTCCAGTAGAATTTATATGCAACAGTAGAGTATATAGGAGAGTTCTAACCCAGATCCTCTGAGGGGGGGTGAGGGGCGAGGGGAAACCGGCGCGGGGAGTATGACGTCACGCGGAGGGACCGCGGAAAACCCGATGGGCGAGGGATCCGCGGAGAAGGGGAAAGGGGACCGCGTCCTAACCTGTAGGCGAGGGGTCCGCGTCCTAACGGATAGGCAAGGGACCCGCTAACCTAACCTAACCTAACCGGTAGGCGAAGGATCCGCGGAGAGGGGGAGAGGAACCGCGGCGAAACCGATAGGCGAGGGACCCGCGGGGAAGAGGAAACGCACGCGAGTAGGTGTGAGAGAGATAGCGCGAGGCGTCCGCAATGTGTGGGAGAGGGATAGCGCCAATGATATTCTATGGGCGTGGGAGAAGGATATAGCGCGAGGCGTCCATATGAGCGTAAGACAAGGATAGCGTTTGCATGCACGTTGGAAAAGAATGGCGAGAGGCGATCGCAATGTGTGGGAGAGGGATAGCGTCCGCATGCACTTGGGAGAGAGAGATAGCGCGAAGCATGCACGTGGATGATACGGCGTTCGCAAGGCAGTGCGAGAGAGATAGCGCGGGGCATGCACGCGTATAGGAGAAGGATAGAGTCCGCATTGGTGTGGAAAAAGGATGACGTTCGCGGGAGAAAGAGAGAGAAAGAGAGATAATGCGAGGCATGCATGTGGGAAAAGGAAAGAAGAAGACGCAGAAATAATGTCCAATAATTATTATAATTTATCCATTCTATATAAGCACTGATCATCTTCATCATTAGAGCTACTATTGTCATTACTATGAATATTACCAACATACTTAGATTTGTAGTATTTGTATACTTTATAATCTGGGGAATCAAGAAGGCCTAAAAGTGTCAGGAATGATGCAATTAGGATAAAAATAGATCTAAATAAATTGTGTAGTACCAAAAGCATATTGACCTTTCCTACGGATTTTTAAGAAATTTTACTTGTTATTGTTTAGATGTAGAAGGCATACTTCTTATAAAATTAATAAAATCTTCTTGTGTCATTTCGGATCCAACTTTCGCTTGGTGTTGGGCATTTTTTGTGCCAAGCAGTTTTCCTACATCAAGACCTAGTTCTTTAGCTCCTTTTTGTGCTGTTTCATTTAATTTAGGAGCTGCTCTTGTGTAAATGTCGCGTTTGTCATAGGAGATTGCTTTGTCGATTATTCCTGGAACAGTTTGAACATTTGGTGTAACCATGAATTTATAAGTTTTGCTACCAAATTTCTTTAAATACTCTATGGAAGACACAGCAAGGTTAGGAAAATGTGCGGCATTTAATTCTCCATCTGTAGGATGAAGAATTCTATGATAAGGCCATAATGCACCATCAGCATCTTTTTTGGTTCTGATTATTGATATAAAATTATATATCTCTTCCAACATTATTGGTTCAGAGTGTGCTTCTGTTTTTTGAGGTAATGCAATGAAGTCTAACATTGCTTTGATAGTTGTCATTGCTGAGTTGGATAGGAGCACACAAGCTGTACTAAATTCTGAATAAGTTCGTTGATGATGGCAGCAAAAATAGAACAACATTTTTCTCAATTTAGGTAATACTCTATAAACATCACCTATTTTGAAGAAGAATGAATCTGGTATTAGGAGGTCACCTATAGGTACACCCATTGAACTGTACACAGCAGACAATCTATTTCGCATGTATGTCTGTCGATCCCTTTCAGTTTCACTAACAGCAAAGGATTTGTTCATTGAAATTAGCAAAAGGTGACATGTTGCTCTAATATCATAGGAATTAAATTTATCTGTTCTCTCAGTACTTTTCCAGTTCTGTCGGGTATAAACAGCAATTTCAATTGTTAAAACATCTACACTATCATCAGGATCAGACATATATTCATCATAACAGGCACAAAACTCTTGTCCATGAAAACAAAATAATTTTAACCAGAAGAGTACAAATTTGGGATCTACATTAAAATGTAGATTGGCAGTTAAAATACAGTGTTTATAAAATCTTAAGAGATCTTTGGCATCTTTTGGTAGTAGAAATACTTTTTCTTCCTCTTCTAACCGCGGTATTTCGTAAGTTAATTCTCCAGTGAGATGTGTGCGTATTTTAGCTGCATGAAGCTTTGTTAAACTTCCAGGATGTAATATTTTATCTTTAATTTTGATAA
The DNA here is from genome assembly GCF_003651465.1 of Formica exsecta. Lineage (NCBI taxonomy): Eukaryota > Metazoa > Arthropoda > Insecta > Hymenoptera > Formicidae > Formica > Formica exsecta. The sequence continues at coordinate 34,125 of NW_021852623.1, read as the reverse complement.
TATCATTATAAGTGTAATGTTCTTCATTTGTAAGGATTTGATTGTATTCCTGGAGTGAACAAGTACTGAGTTTTTGGAACTCCCTCTCTTCAGTAATTCTTTTAAATCCATTTGTAGGATCTTTATCATACTTAATATCTTCAGCCATAATAGAGATACAAAGTCTTCTTTGAAAAGTACGTTGACTTTTTCTTCGCTAGTTAAAGCGAATAGGGTATTCTGTGTACAAATCTTGTTAGTATAATACGCTTTCCCTAATTTAATTTTTATAAATCTAATATAAATTTTAAAAAGACATTATCCTCCTGGAGCCGCAAGCTCTTCCTCCCAATCCTCCTCCCATTCCTCCTCTTCCTCCCAATTTTCTTCCTCGTCCCACACCTCTTCTTTCGGCTCCCAATTCTCCTCTTCTTCATACGGCTCGAGTCCAAAAAGCGGTCTCAAATAAAATATGTCCTCGTACTGATTTGGGTACACGCATGCCCATTCGCGGGCTTCGCGGGTGTCACCCCACAAGCTCGCATTCGCCCACCGTATTTCTCCGCGCATCCACCGCATGTATCGGCGGTGGATCACATCTATTTGCACGAACTGAAATATAACATTTAATAAATATATACATACATATATACATAATCTTGCATACGAAAACATTGGACACTACTTATCAAATGATTGCGAAACATCTCGAACTATTTCTTCACTTCACTTTTTAAACTACTTCGCTCGTTGTCAGACACTTTGTGACGGACATAAGGCCCATGTACTGAAATGTAACATCTATATTTTAATTAAATGGCTGACGCCACAATCTAACAGCACGTACTGAAATTTAATACTCGCATACTGAGATAAGAAAGAGGAAAAGGGAAGAATAAAAGAGAAT
>NW_021852623.1:24622-32090 GCF_003651465.1 Formica exsecta | reverse complement strand
AGGAACGCACGAGCCCGCGAGTAGGTGTGAGAGAGATAGCGCGATGCGTCCGCGAGTAGGTGTGAGAGAGATAGCGCGATGCGTCCGCGAGTAGGTGTGAGAGAGATAGCGCGATGCGTCCGCGAGTAGGTGTGAGAGAGATAGCGCGATGCGTCCGCGAGTAGGTGTGAGAGAGATAGCGGAAAACGCACGCGAGTAGGTGTGAGAGAGATAGCGCGAGGCGTCCGCAATGTGTGGGAGAGGGATAGCGCTAATGATATTCTATGGGCGTGGGAAAAGGATAGCGCGAGGCGTCCATATGAGTCTAAGACAAGGATAGCGTTTGCATGCACGTTGGAAAAGGATGGCACGAGGCGTTCACAATGTGTGGGAGAGAGATAGCGTCCGCATGCACTTGGGAGAGAGAGAGATCGCGGGAGGCATGTACGTGGATGATTCGGCGTTAGCAAGGCGGTGCGAGAGAGATAGCGCAGGCATGCACGCGTGTAGGAGAAGGATAGAGTCCGCATTGGCGTGGGAAAAGGATGACGTTCGCGGGAGAAAGAGAGAGAAAGAGAGATAATGCGAGGCATGCATGTGGGAAAAGGAAAGAAGAAGGCGCAGAAATAATCGATATTTTTTAATATAATAATAAGTTTATTTAAAGTATGTATATCATATAATTGTGTGTGTGTGTTAAAAAAAAAAAATAATAATAATAATAATATTTGCTGCAGGCTCCTTCTGTAACAGAAAAATACAAATCTTGTTAGTATAATACGCTTTCCCTAATTTAATCGAGACATTCAAGGCACGTTCTTTCCCATAACTTGCATGCACACGCCGAGACCGCTTCTATGAAATCCTCCCATAGATATTTTTCTAATCGCGCAATGTATTTGGGTTTCTCCATATTTCCTATTCAAGTCTTTTCACAACACAAGTTTTTGTCCACTCCTTCTAACTGGAATATCACGTCTCATCTACCTCATCATTTTTCTACATCTTAAGCAGAGTATGTCGAGAGAAAGATTTAAGTTTTGCAGACTGTGCATATCTATTACACAGTTTTTATTCATACATAAAAGATGGGTGTAGCGTCTACGCTTACTTATATTAATGTGATCGCTTGGGAGGTAGGAATCGCTTAGGTTCTGGCCGTAAATGAGTAAGGCTTAATGGTAGTAACTAATTATATTTCCTTTACATATTTACATTGTCTATAATAATCAATAGGGACGTATCGGCGTAGTCCCCCACGCTTTCTCGTTTGCGTGGCCTGGTCGGTTTGTAAGTTCGTGCTTCCGCACGTCTGCGATCTTTGCTCACACGTCGTCTTCTGTTCCTCCGTCTGGGTCTCCACCGAGCGGTATTTTGGAGGGTCCCAAGCTGGCAGACACCACGAATCTATTAGATCTGGCGATGGCTCCCTAAGGCGGGGTGTCCTTGGCCTTCCTTGACCTTCGTCGGAGGATGAGAGTGTGATTGGGGACATCGGATGAAGCTCCAACGTTGGTCCAATATCGGACACCGGCTCACGCCTGTGCGGTTCCTGGGTTGGAGGCCCTGCTTCCTTTCCGTCCTTGCTCCGCCGAGGACGCTTGCTGCAAGCACGTTCAGTGCTATTATGGCGCCGTTTTCCCGACAGCCGCTGTAGATGAGGGGCCGAGACGATGCTCAGGACGCGAGATCTCTGACGTGTGGGTGAATGGCCGGAGCTGGGGCGCGTGGCGCCAGTTCGAGGTGATGATTCACCGAAGCGTTGGCGAGGTACGCCAGGCCGAGGTGAGGATGCGTCGGAACTGTGGCGAGTAGCGCCGGGCCAAGGCGAGGATCCGCCGGAGCTGTGGCGCATGGCGCCCGGAGGAGGCGACTTGGCGCCGGAAGGTTGGCGTAGGGTGCCAGGTGAAAGCGAGGATGCGCCGGCGGGTTGGCGCTGAGCGTCAGGCGAAGGCGAGGATGCGCCGGAGGGTTGGCGCTGAGCGCCAGGCGAAGGCGAGGATGCGCCTGGTTTTCTCCGGGTCAGGAGATGTAGAGGTGCTGGTTTTGTGTGCTTTCGCACTCCTATTTCTCCTTCTCTAGGAGAATTCTTCCTTGCGCCCTTCGTGTTGACGGCTGGAGGCTTCTTCGTGGTCTGATCGAGGCGACTAGGCGCCGTGTCGTATCTTGACGTAGCGAAAATGCGCTAATTACTGAATGTGTCTTAGCTCCCCGATGAGCCTGCTTATGATCCCCGTGGGTTTACTTTGGCCCACGGAAATGCATTCCTGGCGTGTGATGCCTAGCGGAGGTGCCCGGTACTGGATACTCGCGGCGTATATGTAGCTGCCTGAGCGTCTTTCGGCTCACGGGTAAGCTCGCTCGGCGCGCGCCGCGCAGCGGCGGCGCCCGTACTATCGGCGCGGCCGCTTTCTCGCATGTGCAGTTGCGCGAATGAATTTTTATCGCCACAACTAGCACACTCAAGAACTTTGCAACGATATCATCCGATAAAACCGTAGTTATGAGGAACGCCGGCTGGGATGCGCAATATGATACGACTAACGCAAATGGATACTTCAATTTTTGCGTACCGCTCTACATGTTATTGGGATTTTGCGAGGATTACAGACGCGTGGTGATTAACGCTCGTCACGAGTTGATCTTAATACGATCGCGCAACGGCAACAATTGTCTGATAGGAAATTTGGCACTGAAGCCTGCGATCGACATATTCAAGATACAATGGCGAATGCCACACGTGGTATTGAACGAGATCAATAAGTTGTCGATGCTGCGCGCCTTGGAAAGCGGACGATACCTCAGCATGGGTTTTCGCTCGTGGGATCTGTACGAATTTCCGCTATTGCAGCGTACAACCAAGCATTCGTGGCCGGGGCGCTTAGCGCCACGCGAAGGCGAGGATGCGCCGGAGCTGGGGCGCTTAACGCCAGGCGAAGGCGAGGATGCGCTGGAGCGGAAGCGCTTGACGCTAGGCGAAGGCGAGGATGCGCCGGAGGGTTGGCGCTGAGCGCCAGGCGAAGGCGAGGATGCGCCTGGTTTTCTCCGGGTCAGGAGATGTAGAGGTGCTGGTTTTGTGTGCTTTCGCACTCCTATTTCTCCTTCTCTAGGAGAATTCTTCCTTGCGCCCTTCGTGTTGACGGCTGGAGGCTTCTTCGTGGTCTGATCGAGGCGACTAGGCGCCGTGTCGTATCTTGACGTAGCGAAAATGCGCTAATTACTGAATGTGTCTTAGCTCCCCGATGAGCCTGCTTATGATCCCCGTGGGTTTACTTTGGCCCACGGAAATGCATTCCTGGCGTGTGATGCCTAGCGGAGGTGCCCGGTACTGGATACTCGCGGCGTATATGTAGCTGCCTGAGCGTCTTTCGGCTCACGGGTAAGCTCGCTCGGCGCGCGCCGCGCAGCGGCGGCGCCCGTACTATCGGCGCGGCCGCTTTCTCGCATGTGCAGTTGTGCGAATGAATTTTTATCGCCACAGATTGGTTAAATAATTAAATTCACAGATAAATAGTAAAATAATTTATTTATTACAAGCATCATGAAGAATATCATTTACGGCACATGTCAATAACTCGCAATCTATGAGTGATTCGCTGTTAAACATATCACTTTCACGTATTGCTTTTGCAGCGTCGCATATATTAGCGATATTATTCTGTTGTAAAACAGTTACATATTTGTTATGCCTCCGGAGAGGCACGGTAGTTAGGATCGTTTGCCGGAAGGAATTTGGGAATTCGGGCTCCGCCCAAGAGACTCACTGATTTTATTATAACTAAAAATGACACCTTTGTATTAAGAATAAATATACAAATATCTATTTTATTCGTAACTTGGATTAATTACAAAGTTCCCGCACGTCACTCGCGTCGCGTATCACGATAACGGATATCTTTGCGTGCGCGTGTTTGGAGTCGAGTTTCGGTCGCAAGACTCACTTCTCGATCTGTCGTATTTCTGTCTGCCGACTGCGTGGCGTTAATTTAATAGTTTCCCGTAATAAGTGTTATTGACTTTATTTTAATATATTCTTCTAGTGCTAACCATTCGTCGTTTCGAATTTCGAAAGGGAAATATAAACCGTGAGGTAATTGGATAGCTGCTTCTTTTAAATGTGTTATAATGTCGCTAATAGGTGTTAGTACGGGATGCATAGTACCCTTGCGTACATACGTAAGATATTCTATTACATTTTTCGCATCCCGAATTAAATCTGTTATCATCGCCTGGATGCCTCGTTATGAGCCTCCCGATGGATTTATTCCATTATTGCGACGACTTTGGTTGGATATGCCTATACGCCTTCGAGGGCGCGTTTTTGTCGATCATCTCCGTCCTACCCTCCGTGAATTCGAAGGGCGAGGTCGTGCGATTGCGCAAATGCGTCGCGTTTTGGATCGGATGCGATTGATCGGTCGTTCCAACGACTTTATGCCCGGTTATGCCTGTAAGCGCGATTTTACCTTCATGTATTAGTGTGTCATCCTTTAAATGTTTCAATTTTATTAATGAGATGGTCGACCCTGAGTCGTACAACATCTGTATTTTTCCGTCTTTTGCTTGTCGCATTGGTATTGTTATTAGCAATAAGTCCGTTTTTTTCTGCGCGCGTGGCATATCTTTAATATGTGTAACGCGATACTCAGATGCAGGTCGCGGTTGTCTCTTTCTCGCTTCCTCCTGCTCCTCTTCGCTGCTGCTACTTGCGCTATTGGCATACCTTTTCTGTTGTCGCGATTTCTTTCGGTCGCGTATATTTTCTTCGCGCGTTTTTTGCTGATTTCCGATTTTTTGTTTATCTGTACTATGTTTCGGTTTTCCGTTTAGGCTCCAGCATTCGTCGCGGCTGTGTCCTGTTCTTTTGCAATGCGAGCAGTATTTACTTATTGCGTTTATTCGCGAGGGTTTTTCCGGTTTCAGGAGGGCATATCGGCTACTTCGACAATCGCGTCCGTAATGTCCGTTTTTTCCGCATTTAAAGCATTGCGGTGTCGGATTTCGACTATTTCGCGGGTAACTTGATTCGGTTTTATTTTTATTAACAAAACTACTCGTTCTCGCTGTTCCCGGTCTGGATTTTTCTTCGGCGCTCGCGCCCGTTATCGCTTCTTGGAGCGTCGTATATCGCTGCGCGCGTACGAGCACTTGTAATTCATCGTGTAGCCCGATCTAGTAATTTATTAATGCCTGCGTTTGGAAAAATTCTTGCAATTTATGTCGCGAGGTTCCGTCGAACTCGGGGGTCATAATTCTTGCTTCCTTTAACGGCAGATAATTCGGGGCGACGCTTCGTCGATTTCTGATATCGCGTCTCGTTCGCCCATATGTTGTTTCAAACGCGTCGTTATCGTTTTCCCTACTAGTGTCTGTATGACGGGGTAATTGCGCGTCCGCGCTCTCTAGTCGCGTTACTCGTATATTTAACGAATGGATATCCGCGCGTATTTCATTCAAAATGTGGGTTATCTGTGTATAATCTCTTCTTTCTTCGCGGTTGATCTCGGAAGGCGGCGTGCGGTCGGCCTCCGCTATATTTCGGTCCATTTTGGCGGATGAATTGCCGCATGTTTTCTATTTCCTCGCCTACCGCGCCTCACGGCAGGTTTGCGGGAGTACGTTCGTTCGGATTTCGCGATTCGGCCATTTTAATTTCCTGTTGGCTATAAATTTCTTCCGGATCGAACAGGTCGCTCTCGTAGGACGTTAACGAAAATTCGCGTCGTAAAGATACTCTACTTGGAGTTCTGCTAATGTATGGTCGCGTACGTCTAGTCTCGCGTTGAGCGTTGTCAGTGGAGTCAGTCGTATTACGCGGGAGTAGGCTTTCGTCCAAATTGTTAAAGGGAAATTCGCGTTTTATGACAACGTTTTCCGGTAACTCGGGCTCGCTTTCGCTCGAGTATTGCGTCTCTAAGTTTTTCCGCACGTTATAAAGATTTTCTCGCGGTGTTACGCTTAATTTAATCGCTCGTCGGGCTGGTTCGCTCAGTAACCACGATCGGTTCGCTATCCGTTTCGGTATATTCGAACCTTCCGACATTCACGCAGTTATAATTATTAAATTTTTTCGGACTTACAATATTATGACGGCTCGCATGATCGTTCGCTGTGTTAGTAGGTCGCTGACGCTGCAGTCCTTCGCTCGGCGGCTGATATGGCTGACGATGCTCGTCGTACGGCGGTCGTTGTCCGGCGTCGGTGCGTTGTCCGTAGAGTTATCATAGGTCGCGATGCTTGGCGGCTCACGTTTCTGCTACAGCTGTTGTGGCGATGCTCGTTCTGTTGTCCTTGCGTTTTGTTCCGTCGATTATGGTTTCCGTCAGCTTACGTTTTACGTGTGCTGTCGTGCCTGTCCTGTTTACACCCTGGGTGCTTTGCAGGTCTTGGGGAAAGCTTGGCTGCTGCTTCCGTCCGTCAACTTCAATTGAATTGATTGCTGGCGTGCCCACTTCTTTTAACACAACCGTGTCTTTTGCAGGTCTTGAGTGAGCTCTGACGATGCCCCGGCAGATCCCACCGCTGCCACCAAATTATGTTATGCCTCCGGAGAGGCACGGTAGTTAGGATCGTTTGCCGGAAAGAATTTGGGAATTCAGGCTCCGCCCGGGTAGTTCACTGAATTTATTATAATTAAAAATGACACTTTCGTATTCTGAATAAATGTATATATAACTATTTTATTCGTACTTGGTTTAATTACAAAGTCTTCGCACGTCTCTCGCGTCGCGTATCGCGATATCGGATATCTTGGCGTGCGCGTGTCTGGAGTCGAGTTTCGGTCGCGAGACTCACTTCTCGATCTGTCGTATTTCTGTCTGCCGACTGCGTGGCGTTAATTTAATAGTTTCCCGTAATAAGCGTTATTGACTGCCCGCGTAATGTTAATTAATGATAAAGATTGCACGCCGCTCGTTAGCGATGGGTCTTTTTATTATCTTCTCTTGGTTTCCCAGGAGGGGATCATTTAGCGACAAGACCATGTGTCGTGTCGCTCGATTTTTGCGGCAAGATCCGGATGCAAGCTAAGGAGTTCTAAGGGACTTCTTTGCTTGCATTTTCGCAATTTCCTTTTCGCTTTTAGGTAGGATCTCTACGTTGCATTTTCGCAACGCATTAATTCCGCTTGCCTTAATTTCCGCGTTTTCGTAATGAGTGATTGCGCGGACGCTCGGGCTTCGCGCGTGGCTCGCGTTGTCAGCGCTTCGCTCGGTCAACGTTCGTAACGTAATCTGTATTCGCGTTACACGTTGAGCAATATCTTATCGTATAAAATAATATCTCTAAAATACTATATATCTATTAATTCGTGTATAGCCTTTTCGGGCTATAACAAAAGGAAACTTGCGTACATAGCGATCTTAGCTCTGTGTGCCGAGAAGCGTTATTCCTCTATTTCCTTAATGTGTTATGAAAATTTTCGGCAAATCTCGCTTACAAGCACGTAACTAAGTCGTTCAGAACGAAGGAAACTTGCGTACACATCCAT
>NW_021852623.1:14301-15405 GCF_003651465.1 Formica exsecta | reverse complement strand
CGATAATAATGAAGAGAGCGGTAATCAACGTGCAATCTAATGACAATGCGTGTTTCGCGTGGTCTGTGGTCGCCGCTCTATATCCAGCTGAAGATCATGTTTATCGGGAATCATCGTACCCGCATTATACAACAGTGCTAAATCTCCAGGACATTGAGTTTCCAGTGACTGTGAATCAAATTAAAAAATTCGAACTTGTCAACGATATCTCAATCAATGTATATAGTATCGAGGAAAAGAACATTGTCCCGATACATCTGAGCGAGCTAAAGAGAGACAAACACATCAACCTGCTGTACGTGGAAGACAACAACGTTGGACATTTCGCGTGGATCAAGAATCTATCCAGACTCGTGAGCTCGCAATTGAGCAAACATAATGGTCAAAAATATATCTGCGATCGGTACGTATATATTTAATAAATCACATTGTAGAAATAATTGAACAAAAAATAAGAAAGTATTTCTTTTTACATGTTTGCACTACTTTGATTCGAATGACAAGTTACAATCACATACGGTGTACAAGTACTGTCGAGAAACGAACGAGTGCGCTATCCGATTACCGAGCGATAAGGACAAGTGGCTCACGTTCAACAATTATAATCGGAAAGAGCGTCTTCCTTTCGTCGTATACGCCGATCTGGAGTGCGTTTTAGAGAAGACGGAGGAAGAGAGAAACTACCAACATCACAAAGTATTTAGTATTGCATATTATGTACATTGTTCGTACGACGAATCGTTATCCGCATATCATTCTCGTCACGGTACCGATTGCATGTCATGGTTCGTCGAAGAACTTAAAAATTTAGCACTGCGTGTAAAAACAATTTTGTCAGCTAATGTCCCCATGGTAAATTTAACACATGATGAATGGAAAAAATTTCATAGCGCGACACAATGCCACATTTGCGAGAAACCATTTATCCAAGACGATACACGCGTACGCGATCATTGCCATCTGACTGGGCGATACAGAGGTCCCGCGCATTCAAATTGCAATTTAAATTATAAAGATTCTTTTTGCATTCCAATAGTTTTTCATAATTTATCCGGTTACGACGCACATTTTATTATAAAGGAAATAGCTACAGCGTTCGAAGGG
>NW_021852623.1:8301-13090 GCF_003651465.1 Formica exsecta | reverse complement strand
TTACAGTCACATACGGTGGACTGTCGAGAGATGAACGAGTGCGCTATCCGATTACCGAGCGATAAGGACAAGTGGCTCACGTTCAACAATTATAATCGGAAAGAGCGTCTTCCTTTCGTCGTATACGCCGATCTGGAGTGCGTTTTAGAGAAGACGGAGGAAGAGAGAAACTACCAACATCACAAAGTGTTTAGCATAGCATATTATGTACATTGTTCGTACGACGAATCGTTATCCGCGTATCATTCTCGTCGCGGTACCGATTGCATGTCATGGTTCGTCAAAGAACTTAAAAATTTAGCACTGCGTGTAAAAACAATTTTGTCAGGTAATGTCCCCATGGTAAATTTAACATCTGATGAATGGGAAAAATTTCAGACGCATTGCCACATATGCGAAAAACTTTTCGTCAAAGACGATACATGCATACGCGATCATTGCCATCTGACCGGGCGGTACAGAGGTCCCGCGCATTCAAATTGCAATTTAAATTCTTTATGAATAAATGCTATATATTAAACGAAGCGTCGATTCTTTTCGTTTCTCTTTCCTTCTTCAATATCCTCTCGCTCGCGCGCTATCCTTCTTTCGCGCCTTTCGTAGTAAGCGTTGGCGCTCTCTTATCGCGGAAGGATAGGCGCTCGCGATAAAAATAGTGTTCGGGAGTCGACCTCGACGAGATCGCCCGAATCTTAGAGAAACGCTCAGAGATGAGCGAGAAGCGGTGTGTAACGCGAATCCGTAGATCCGCTGGAGGATAAGGAGATTTCAGAAAATACTCGATTGCAGATTGTTTCAAGATTTGTTTAATTTTGATTAATAAGAGCGAGCGACGGCACGTTTTCCGCGACGGAAATCTTCAAAATGTCCTGTCAATGACTGCCTTCAACGCGTATCGGAAATCTTGTAGAGCTTCTTGTTAAAGGCTCTCGCGAGAAGGGATATCTTGCACGCGGACGCCGGATGTTGCTTGGCGCGAGGCAGAGGACATTCGCGGAACGGTTAACGCGCGTCGACTCTCGGACTCCAAACAATTGACAATCACAAACTCAATAAGTATAGAGCGTGTAGTAATGCAGACAATGAGGCGTTTTTCGTACTGAGTTCGATGCTCGATCGTATGCTAGACTGTCGGTTGAGAATTCACAACGAGAATGACGAGAGCGCATACGACACGAGCGAATTAAACAACAGCAGCGCGAATGGTCTATGAGTACCGCGACACGACACGAGCGAGAATACGACACGAGATAATATCATACGAGAAATTATGATACGAGAAATTATGATCGATTGCTATCGACCAGCTCGAATCGTCGTCAGCGGCAGACTGAATAACGACGGAACAGAGTCGCGGTCGACCGATTTTCATAATAGGATGTTTTCGGCACCGAATGTTCGAGAATCGAGGTGTTTGTCACACTTTTTCTTTGTTTTGCTCACGCGATCACGCGCTGATCGGCTGATCGCGACGATGTTTTTTCTCGCTCGTGTTTTATTTTCTGAGGCAATCGTTTTAATATAACGGCGAAATTTAGAAACGAAATTTTAATGTTTCAATTTTGAACAAATGTCAAAATAAAAATGCCGATTATAAGCGAGTTGTGATTAACGCTCGTCACGAATTAATTCTGATACGTTCGCGCAACGACAACAATTGCATATTTGGATATGCTTCGGCTGAAGCTGATATCGAATTATTTAAGATACAATAGCGTATGCCACATGTAATATTGAGCGAGATCAATAAACTATCCTTGCTACGCGCGTTGGAAAGCGGGCGATACTTGAATATGAGTTTTCGCTCGTGGGATCTATACGAATTTCCTCTATTGCATAATTCGATCAAGCATTCGTGGACCGTGAAAGTCGCCTCTCAGCTGGAGAAGCCGCGATACGTGATCTTTGCGCTGCAGACTGGCAGAAAAAATGCTGTGTCAAAAGATATTACTACATTCGACGACTGCAAATTGACCAACGTTAAACTCTATCTAAACTAGGAATTTGATACCTACGATGATTTGAATTTAGATTTCGATAAAAATAGATTCGCCCTCTTGTTCGATATGTACTCTCGTTTTCGCAAATCTTATTACGGATGTGATAATGATGATGTGCTATTAAACATTTCAAAGTTTTTACATTGCGGTCCTCTCGCGGTTATCGATTGTTCGCGACAAAACGAGTCTGTCAAAAATTCCACCGTGGACGTGAGATTAGAGTTTGAGTGCAAGGAGGATATACTTGCAAATACTACCGCCTATTGTCTCATTTTGCACGATCGCGTTGTCGAATATTGCCCATTGACCAACGTAGTTCGTAAAATTACCTAAATCAGCAAATATCCCCTGCAATGTCAAAATATATAAAGATTGAGATTTTGACGATCGAAAACAGTCGTACGTCATTCTTGCAATCGTACGGTAATATTATCAGCATGATCGCGCCAACGTTTGTGGATCTGCAGGGATTCATTATCGGGCGAAACTTTATCGTAAAGGAAGTAGCGATATTGAGAAATGGATTTGTTCTTTCGTTACTTTTTTGCAAGTCCCGTACCATGGCGTGCGCTTACAAAATCTGAGAGATGCCAAGTTTCATGGCTAATCGGACATCACCATGGACTTCAATGGGAGTATGGAAACGTTCCATACAGCTTCGCTAGGCGTTTGATTACGAGAGCTGTGATAGGCGCGACGGAAGAGGAAGATGGAGCATCTCCTATCGTGTACGTTAAAGGACGCGAAAAACGAGAATGGCTGGCCGATATACTTGACGATGATGCGAGAAACGACGTTATTATTGAGATCATTGATGCGGACTATGAAGATATCACTTCGTTAAATAAGCTAGATGTTACTAATACTGTGCGCTGTGAAAAACATTTAGATAATTGCGCTTTACAAAATGTATTTAAAATATTCAATTGGTGGACGAATCATCATAAAGATTCATGCAAACATTATTTAGAATAAACTATTGTTAAAATATATTTCATTCTTTTTTATTCTTCCCTTTTCATCTTTCTTATCCCAGTATGCGAGTATTAAATTCGTTCGATAGTGGTTTACATATTATAATAATATATTATTCATATTTAAAAGACTTTAGATATTTGCTCGTGGAAACATGCTAACTTATGTTTTCTTATCGAGAGCTGAGAGCAAGCGTTCTTCGTAAGTGATACATCTCCTACTCTAAAATATTTAATCCAGACAATGTCCATCCCGGTATGTTCGTCACAAAGTGTGTGACAGCGAATAAAGAAGAAGTCTATTATGTGTTCTAACATAAGTGAAGTTTGAAATATGCCATCATTGCTTGAAGCCGTGTTGTGTCGGGGTCGCTGGAACGCGTCATGGTGGGCGGAGGACCTGGCGATGAATCTGTTGAGAGCCCTGTTGAATTTGGTGGTTTTCCAAAAAGTAAGTAGCATTTTTCATTTTATATCATATTAAATATTTATAACATATATTAGTTCAAAGCCGTTCGATAGTCGTTCAAAGCCGTTCAAAGCCGTTCAGCGGACGTTCAATAGCCGTTCGATAGTCGTTCATATCCGTTCGATAGCCGTTCGATAGTCGTTCAATAGCTGTTCAAAACCGTTCGAGAGCCGTTCAATAGCCGTTCGATAGCCGTTCAAACCCGTTCGATAGCCGTTCGATAACCGTTCAAAGCCGTTCAAAGACGTTCGATAGCCGTTCAAAGCCGTTCAAAAGCTGTCCAATAGCCGTTCGATAGTGGTTTACATATTATAATAATATATTATTCATATTTAAAAGACTTTAGATATTCCTGGATTTCTAAACTTCTAGCACCGACGACATGTACGAATGTTGCGACGGCACGAGCGCGAGTTCCGCGAGGACATGTGGGAGGATAACGGCCCGGACGGTCTTCATTTAGACCTAAGACGTCTCTTCGGCCTCGAGCTCTACGAGGAAAACGTCGAGGAATCGTGGGACGAGCCTCCGAGCAAGAGTTCAAAGAATTAATTGTAAGTATCTTTTTAAGATTCGTAATATATTAAATATTAAAAATTAAATTTATATTAATATAATGTTTTTCTGTTTCAGAAGGAGCGCCACCTTATTATTATATATTTTATATTATTATTATTCTCATTATTAATTTCACCGTTTTCCGCCATATTCCTAAATTTATGCCAAAAATTTTGCTAACGACATGCGCTTATTAGTAGCTCTTGTCTCGGAACTCTTGGCGAAAATACTGACAGGGTGTGCCTCTTTACCATGATTTTATAATCTATCTTGATGTCTCTTTCTATCATGTGTATCAACAAAATCTTTATTTCGCGGTTTGTCACGTACATTTTGACTAATGTCGAATATTGCATTTTTTTTGTCGTCTAGAGATGATGTCAAATCCCAAGTGCATCGCAAAGTTTCAAAATACATGCTGCTGTCCAAGTATGTTAGTGCCGCATGAATTATTACGTTCCGGTTCAAGATGCTGATGAAACTTTACCGTGTAAAAAGAAGAAATGTAACAAGTAAGTTTTAATTAACTTAAAGAATTCTTATACTTTTTAAATATTTTTTGACACCTTTTAAATATTTATGTAAATAATATTGTTTTTACTCCCTAACATTTCATCCGAGCCTCGTCGTGCGGTTCGTATACTCGGAAAACGATACGCCTTAACCCCGACGTCATACAAATATTTGGACATTGGAATAAACGTTGGAGCTGTATCTTGCATGGAGTTGATTCTCGGCGATAATCGGGGCAATCAAATAATATTGCCTTTTGAAACGTGGAAATCGCT
>NW_021852623.1:1954-4647 GCF_003651465.1 Formica exsecta | reverse complement strand
TTGTGTGAAAGGTTCATATAAAAATGTATCCCACTGAAGGAAGCCGCATGAATTATTACGTTCCGATTCAAGATGCTGATGAAACTTCACCGTGTAAGAAGAAGAAATGTAACAAGTAAGTTTTAATTAACTTAAAGAATTTTTATACTTTTTAAATATTTTTTACACCTTTTAAATATTTATATAAATAATATTTTTTTACTCCCTAGCATTTCATCCGAGCCTCGTCGTGCGGTTTGTATACTTGGAAGACGATACGCCTTAACTCCGACGTCATATAAATATTTGGACATTGGAATAAACGTTGGAGCTGTATCTTGCGTGGAATTGGTTCTCGGCGATAATCGGGGCAATCAAATAATATTGCCTTTTGAAACGTGGAAATCGCTAATGCAGAAACGTGCGGACATTGAACGGCTTCTACAATGGACTGAAATCCCATTGCGGATTCGAGATTTGACATTCGAAGTGGTTAAAATATCTGATTCGTATATTATAAAAATAGGATTATCCAGTAATTCTTTATATATGAAACCGCCAACTCTATTCTATTTATTCGATTTTGTAACGACAGAGTCGTCACCAAGATTGTAAATAGTGTATATAATGTTACTAATATAGATATATAAATAACCTCGCATGCCTCGTTGTCTCCATTTTGCTATACCTGTCCTGCTTGCGCATACACCGCTCGTGCAATCTCGCTCGCACGTACGCCGCTCGTGCTATCTCGCTTGCACGTACGCCACGCGTGCTATTTCGCTTGCACGCACGCCATTCATGCTATCTCGCTCGCGCGCACGCCATTCGTGCTATCTCGCTCGCGCCACGGCGAACCGACTCCCACCAGCGGACCGACAACGCGTAGTGGGAGCACCGGCCGGATACATAAGCCCGGCCGGCCGAGACATCAGGACCAGTGATGCCAGAATTGAGACGCGAGCAACACGACTCCGTAATGGTGGGGATACACACACAAGCGTAAACGGTTTACGCTTGTGTGTGTATCCCTACCATTACGGAGTCGTGTTGCTCGCGTCTCGATTCTAGCATCACTGATCAAGACCAGATCCTGTCCCGACCCCAGCTCCTGACACCGCTCTACCTACTACCTCTTGGGGCTAAAGTTTTCTTAGCTCTGCCAGGTTTTTTCAGTGTAGCCAGATTATCCACGCTAGCAACACGCAACCGTAGTGGAGGGGATACGCACACAAGAGAAAACCGTATAGAACGCTCTGCGCATTACATGTATACGGTTTTCGCTTGTGTGCGTATCCCCTCCACTACGGTTGCGTGTTGCTAGCGTGGATAATCTGGCTACACTGGGTTTTCTGGCTCCCTCTACCTTACGGGCTGAAGTTTTCTCAGCCCTGCCGGGTTTTCCGGTTCCTCGTACCAGCCCGGGCTGAGGTTTTCTCAGCCCCGCCGGGTTTTCCGGTTTCCGTTGCAGGCGGAGCTCGACGCGACACTCGGGCCTGCCGGCAATATCCAGCCGCCTAGCCTAACCGTAGTCATAAGTACCTGTAGATACCGCGCCGTAATTATAAGCCTGTTAGTAATAAGTCCGGTTAATTGTAAGTCCGCGCCTGCGAATCGCGCCGTAATTGTGGGCCTGCTAGAAATGAATCCGGTTAGCTATAAGTCCGCGTCTGCGAGTCGCGCCGTGGTTATAAACTGCTAGGAATAAGCCTGACCGGGATAGCCGCGTCGCGATCGATCCGCGTGTAAATGGCGTCACCGTGGATGATAGGCTAACGCGCATGTGAGTGACGTCATCGTAGGGCGAGTCCGCTTCGCGCTGCGCGCGAAACATGATGAGGTAGATGAGACGTGATACTGCAGTTAGAAGGAGACAGAAGATATGAAATTAAAATATATATAATCGAGAGGAGTGTGCAACATTATAGTTCGCAATCGTCTACGCCCTTACGACGATCTTAACAATATGTGTTATGGCTGACGAAGAAGTTATGGTTATTGATGATGACGAGGATGCCATTCTCGAAAATGACAACTTGATGGCATTTGAGAATTTGTTGGACGATTCATCAGACGAAGACCGCGTACTTTCGGAGGATTCCGATTACGATAGTGACTGCAGTATTGATATTACGGAGGACATAAAGCAACATACTTTAAACCAAGTTGAAACAAATAGTTTAGGTGCGGTGAAAATGTGCTGTATATACTTTTATTATAAAAGTGACGTCAACGAAAAATTTTGCACAGACTGTTTTATGCGAATTTCAGACTTATTTTCGAATATTCGTGTTGTGCGAGAACATGAAAGTGCAATTTATGCACTAATCCTGGGATCGTCTTGCGCAGAGTGTAGAAAACCGCTGTATCAGATAATGCCCTGCAATATGTGCCCAATTTGCATTGTATAAGCTGGACAAAAACTTGTGTTGTGAAAAGACTTGAATAGGAAATATGGAGAAACCCAAATACATTGCGCGATTAAAAAAATATCTATGGGAGGATTTCATAGAAGCGGACTCGGCGTGTGCATGCAAGTTATGGGAAAGAACGTGCCTTGAATGTCTCGAGTGGTTGGAAGAACAGTATTGACTCGCGATGTTACAACAGAGCCGCGGAATTCAATCGCTGTTTGGCCGAATCGCGCGACTTGAAAGTTTAAGACATTCGTTACGCAAACGTTACAAACCCATAGATGTCCGTGTCCCGGCGCT
>NW_021852623.1:0-1886 GCF_003651465.1 Formica exsecta | reverse complement strand
GGCTCGTCGGTGTCCGGGTTCGAGAGGAGGGGAGACTCAAGCTTGCGAGACACAGTATAGGTAGAAACAATACTTTATTTAGTTAGAGAAAGATAGATACAGCGTGCAGGGTCTGGCGATAGCGTGCGGTAAAGGCGGTCGCTGGTAGCCGGATCTGCGTAACGCGCAGGCGCGAAGCGATGGTCGCAAAGCGGTGAGAAGCGCAAGACAAGTGCGGCGTGCAATCGTTCCCGGTTTTATTTACAGGCGCGGATGGCGCGATTAGAAATAGAGAACTTATTACTACCAGGCTTTACAACTAGCGGACTTAGTACTAGACAGGTCTTACGACTAGCAGGTCTTATAACTAGCGGACTTATTACTAGATAGGTCTTATTACTAGCATGCGGTTATAACTAGCGGACTTAGTACTAACAGGCTTACGACTAGCAGGTCTATTACTACGAGGCTTCGAACTAGCGGACTTATCTCTATCATGCGACTAATATTTACAGCACGGTCTGTACATGCACTTATAAGCTATTGTCACGTTAGGCGGCTAGGTATTGCCGGCAGGCTCGAGCGTCACGTCGAGCACTGCCTAGCCTCAGCCCCAAGAGGTAGTAGGTAGCTGGAGAGATCGGTATCAAGAGCTGGTCGGGATAGGATCTGGTCTCGATGTCTCGGCCAGCCGGGCTTATATACCCGGCCGGCGTCCCCCACTGTGCGCCGTCGGCCCGGCGGTGGGAGTCGATACCGCGTGGGGACCCCGCGAGAGAGAGACAGAGCGTGCCGGTGAGCGGGAGCGTCTGTGAAGCGAGATAGCGCATGTCGAGCTTGCGCGCGCATGCGGCAAGCAAGATGGCGGTAGCAGGGCAGGTAGAGTTAGGCAAAATAAGCAAGCCATGCGTGTTTAGGTATATATATATTTACATCCGGCCTACAGGGTAAGCGTAGTGTTTTGAAAAGCTTTTGAGATAAGCTACAAGAATATGCAATAAAAAGTGGAGGGTTCTATTTAAGAAAATATCGATCACATTGACTTGGCCTTGAAAAGGTCACTCAGGGTCAAGTCCATATTTTCGTCATGTGTCCCCCTCTGAACCCTATAACTTTTGTATAAAACATTTTTTTCCATCTTGCTTACTTTACGAGATATTTGCGTGCGTTGATTAAAATGACTCACCCTGTATAGTTCTGGGGAACAACGTGTTAGAGTTAACATACGAACGCCTACTACTCCTTTATAGAGAAAAAAACAATGGAAATCAAAGCGATCAACACTAGAGAACTGCCGCGAGAGCGTCTCTCGGTCCTAATTACGCATGTGGAATCGCCGCTGTTTTTCTGGTTGCGACTCAGATGTAACGAAAGCAATCTGGAAAAATTTGAAGGAGATCTCAACTTTCAAATGGCAGGACGCGTTGTCTCGCCTTATGTGTCACACGAAATAAAATGGGGAAAAACCGTCGCCGTAAAAGACAAAAAAATCTGGCGAAGAGGATTAATAACTAAAATCAAAAAAACAAAAGACCTAGTTGAAATCTCTCTTAAAGATGTTGGTAGGAAAATTTATCGACCAATACATGAGGTTTATAAACTATACGACAGATTCAAAGAGCTACCGTGGCAAGCAATTGTTTGCGGTTTAGCTTACACAGGCCCACTAATGCCTTCATCAACATGGCCTGAGAAGACCAGGAAGATGTGCCGCGTCATCTCGGAAGATCGCAAAGGATGGATAAACATAACGCTGCCTCTCTGGGATGGGGCTGCCCTGGTCAAATTGGAGATAAAAACGCTGAATTTTGAAGCAGTCTTCAACTTTCAAGATGCACTCATTCGATTGGGTCTCGCTCGATGCAGCACACGGATTGTAGAGCACGTGTTTCCCGCCGTATAATAAT
>NW_021852622.1:0-273 GCF_003651465.1 Formica exsecta | reverse complement strand
AAAATATAAATATTTAATATAATAATACTTTTATTATACGAATGATGCAAGTAATTTTTATATAATATGAGATATTGTACAACAGAAATAAAATGTCTAGGACAATATGTTTTAATGCGACCTGAGCACGCCAAGTTTTTATACTTTGCTTTGGTGTAAGTTTGTTTTATGCGACTTAGGGTTTATGAGAAATTTTCTTTCAATAAATATATTCTAAAATGTTAGATATGTATATATTGTGCATTTAGTTAATTATAAAATAACTTCTATTTT
>NW_021852621.1:0-307 GCF_003651465.1 Formica exsecta | reverse complement strand
GCTGTTTCCTTCTCCCTCGCCTCTACCACTCGCTGGTCTTGGGTAAAGCCACACTTGGCAAATTGAGAGCTCTGGACGTTCAGACTCGCGGGGCGGTTCGCAGATGGCTCCGTGTGCCGAATGATGTGCCGACGGCCTTTTTCCACTCACCGGTTCTGAGTGGCGGGCTTGGCATTCCCGCATTGGCCACAACGGTTCCAGGCTTGCTGTTTCTACGTCTACGCAGCCTGGAAACCTCTTCTGCTCCGCAGGTGCAGGCCATCGCCCATCACACCTGGGTGACCCGTCGCAGGGAGTGGGCGAGACA
>NW_021852620.1:0-889 GCF_003651465.1 Formica exsecta | reverse complement strand
GGTACCGCCCGCGAGCGGGTCAGTACGTACCCGATCGTCCATAAGCCGGAGGTAGTTACTCAGTACGTGCTCGATTGTCCGTAAGCCGGAGGTACCGCCCGTGACGGGACTTTGACGATTTTCGTCTTTCCGTACACTGGAGGTACCGCCCGCGGGCTACTCAGTACGTGCTCGATCGTCCGTAAGCCGGAGGTACCGCCCGCGACGGGACTTTGACGATTTTCGACTTTCCGTACACCGATGGTACTGCCAGTGAGCTACTCAGTACGTGCTCGATCGTCCGTAAGCCGGAGGTACCGCCCGCACCGGGACTCTGTCGATTTTCGACTTTTCGTACACCGGAGGTACTGCCCGCAAAGGGACTCTGTCGATTTAAGACTTTTCGAACACCGGAGGTAACGCCCGCGAGCGAGTCAGTACGAGCTCTATCGTCCGTAAGCCGGAGGTACCGCCCGCAAAGAGAATCTGTCGATTTTTGACCTTTCGTACACCGGAGGTACCGACCGCGAGCGAGTCAGTACGTGCTCGATCGTCCGTAAGCCGGAGGTACCGCCCGCAAAGAGAATCTGTCGATTTTTGACCTTTCGTACACCGGAGGTACCGACCGCGAGCGAGTCAGTACGTGCTCGATCGTCCGTAAGCCGGAGGTACCGCCCGCAAAGAGAATCTGTCGATTTTTGACCTTTCGTACACCGGAGGTACCGACCGCGAGCGAGTCAGTACGTGCTCGATCGTCCGTAAGCCGGAGGTACCGCCCGCGAAGAGACTCTGTCGATTTTCGGCTTTTCGTTCACCGGATATGCCACCCGCGAGCGAGTCAGTACGTGCTTGATCTTCCGTAAATCGAAGTTACCGCAAGCAAAAGGACCCTGTTGATTTTCGACTTTTC
>NW_021852619.1:0-287 GCF_003651465.1 Formica exsecta | reverse complement strand
ATAAATGATTCATGAAATTCATGAATAAATTATTCCAGATTATTTCTTTTACGAGACTATAATCTCCCGTAAGAAAAAGAAAGAGCCATTGAATAATCTTTTAAATTTCGAGAACTTTTTCAACATGAAGAATTTTTAAAACCCTGCGGGAGAGAGAGAGAGAGAGAGAGAGAGAGAGAGAATTTTAAAAACTAACTATCGCCCGTTAAATAGATTTATACATATTTATATTCTTTTTTACGCATCTATTTAGATTCTTATATTTTTTGCTTAATTATCACACAACA
>NW_021852618.1:0-301 GCF_003651465.1 Formica exsecta | reverse complement strand
CACAGAGCTAAGATCGCTATGTACGCAAGTTTCCTTTCTTTTGGAACGACATGGTTACGAACCTATAAGTGAGATATACCAAAAGTTTGCATAAAATATCAAGAAAAATGAGGAACAACGCTTCCCGGCTTACAAAGCTAAGATGGAAGTGTACGCAAGTTTCCTTTGTTCGAAACAACTTAGTTACGTGCCTGTAAGTGAGATTTGCCGGAAATTGTAATAACTCATCAAGGTAATAGAGAAACAACGTTTCTTGTCTCACAGAGCTAAGATCGCATTGTACGCAAGTTTCCTTTCTTTC
>NW_021852617.1:0-989 GCF_003651465.1 Formica exsecta | reverse complement strand
TTATTATTTTATATAAAATACATGATAATCGTTTTAAAAAATATATATATGCATTTTTAGCGATTTAATTATTAATGATAAATAATGATTATATTAATATGATGCTAAAAACATTATATTATATCTATTTTAAGGCATATTTATTTTTTATATCAATAATAATAAACATATAAAATTCTAATAATATGATAAGAATAAAACGAACATGGAAATGCTAATTAGAGCCAAACACAGATGAATCACATACACAACTCAAATGTTTATTAATATAATTATAAATATTCTGTTATAAGTAAACAGAATAAGCCAACAAACAGATTGGGAAATGACGTAAACAAGCAGAGATTTTTATTTTTAAACAAGCTCTCTGCAATCATTAAATATGCGCAATGTAATTATTCCGTATCACTTTGGAGATTCAGACTATTTTTTTATCATTTAATAAAAACCGTTTCAGACAACAATCTCTTATAAAGAAAATTGGCTATCTACACACACATCCAAGATTTCCATCTTATCTCAATCAAACTCATGATTCATCAGTCTGTGATTCGTGATAACCAAATGTTGTGTGTGTGTGTGAAGCATCATAATCCTTACATGAATAAATCTCATATCGTATATCATGTTATTACCAAAATGTGTTTTGGTAGAATATTTCTTTGCACTTGGATGAAGCAACAGTTTATTTATACCAGTATATGGTATTCTCCTATCAAAATTATGGACCAAGAAGACTGGAACATATAAAATATATTAAAAAACGAAAAGCTTTTAATATTGTGAACACTATTATTGTTAAATGCAGTTAATTTTTTTCTCTTTCAATTATTTTTCAACAATGTTTTCAGATGTCCACATGAAATATAGGACAATGAATATCTATTATCCAACAAACTCTTAATAATAAATTTGAAATTCTTTGGTGGAATCTTGGATATTAGAGTAAAAAAGCCTTAGATCAATGATTGTGCTCCTTTTATAGCAGA
>NW_021852616.1:0-503 GCF_003651465.1 Formica exsecta | reverse complement strand
TCGGGACCGTGGTCAATATCAACGTTGTCAAACGGGACGCTCCCGTACGAGAATCACGGCCAAGCAGCTGAAACCCGAGTAGGAACACCAGTATCCAAGGACCAACGCCGACCTATGACATCTCTAAGAGCGACGATCGCTGCCGGACAACGACTGCCGTACGACGAGCATCAGGCCGTCAGCCGCCGAGCGAAGGACTGCAGCGTCAGCAACCTACTGACACAGCGGCAGTGTAGCCGGAAACAGGTCCCGCGGCTCACGGCTCAGCAATGGAGGTGATAACGCACACAAGCGCGAACCGCGTACGTGTGCGCTCTGCGCTTCGGCTAGCTTCGGAGAGTAGAGAAGAATAGACATATGTTTTCCGTCTTCTTCTCACTTTCTACCGAGCTGGCAACGATGGTTGCGTTCCAATATTCACTGCCAGTACTGAAAATCTATAGTGCACGTGACGTAGGCTATAGATTTTCAGTACTGGCAGTGAATATTGGAACGCAGCCGAA
>NW_021852615.1:0-296 GCF_003651465.1 Formica exsecta | reverse complement strand
ACACACACACACATATATATATATATATATATATATATGTACGTATGTATTTATGTGTATGTATCGAGTATGCATATCCAAAATATAAAAATTTAGAAGAAAAATATAAATTTTTCTTGAACAATACATTTATACCTCTTGAGATGAACTTTTTTCTATTTTTTTTTTTTTTAAGCGTACGATTAACATTTAGTATCGATACCAATGACATACATCCTTTTAATTTTGTAAGATCTTTTAAGCTTTGTATTAAAAAATAAGGTGGATCAACTGTAAAAATTATTATACAATTATTA
>NW_021852614.1:0-346 GCF_003651465.1 Formica exsecta | reverse complement strand
CTCTTCTGTTTCAACCTACAAATTGTCGAACTGACATTTTTATTGCGCTGCACCATGCGCATCCAGCGCCTATGGGCGATATTCATGAACCTTTAATTCGGATATCGTTGAGGAACTATAATGTAACGTAAATTATAATACACAATGTATTACATATTTTTTTTTTACAAAATGCACACCGCGAAACACTACTTACTCGCATCGAAAAAATGTCAGCTCTTACAACATCTAATATTTTATTACAAAATTGTGTCATACATTATGATTTTGTTTTATAACCCCGAAAAAAAATATATTCAACATATTATTCCCATTCTAAAAAGGCAATATATGTATATTGTATATA
>NW_021852613.1:0-453 GCF_003651465.1 Formica exsecta | reverse complement strand
TTAAATTGTAATTTACAAATTTCAATTTTGTCGAAAATTTTTATCGAACGTTGTTTTTAAATATTGATAAGAGAAATATTGATATTAATTTAAATATTGATTACATTTTTAAATATTGATAAGAGAAATATTGATATTATTAAGAGTGTATTCCAATATTCACTGCCAGTATTGTAAAATCTATGATTTACGTTACTATAGATTTTCAGTGCTGGCAGTGACTATCAGAATGCAGCGTATGATAGAAAGCTACAAAATATTTTTCAAAAAATACATCTATCTATTGAATAGATATAAGATAATAAAGAACCAGAGAATAACGATAAAAGTAACGGCTAATTCGTTACCGTTACTGTAAAAATTTAATGACGTTACCGTTACCGTTACAAACAGAAAAAAGTAACGATTGTTACCGAAAAAAAGTAACTGTAACGGTAACGACGTTACAAGTAA
>NW_021852612.1:0-325 GCF_003651465.1 Formica exsecta | reverse complement strand
AAAATCGACAGAATCCCTTTGCGGGCGGTACCTCCGGCTTACGGAATGTCGAAAATCGACAGAATCCATTCGCGGGCGGTATCTCCAGCTTACGGGCGATAGAGCACGTACTAACTCGCTCGCGGGCGGTACCTCCGGCTTACGGAATGTCGAAAATCAACAGGTCCCTTTGCGCGCGGTAACTTCGGCTTACGGAAGATCAAGCACGTACTGACTTGCTCGCGGGTGGCACCTTCGGTGAACGAAAAGCCGAATATCGATAGAGTCCCTTCGCGGGCGATACATCCGGTTTACGAACGATCGAGCACGTACTGTCTCGCTCGCG
>NW_021852611.1:0-505 GCF_003651465.1 Formica exsecta | reverse complement strand
TTTTTGAGACTGAGCGGTTTCGATTCGGTGTGCCTCTATAAATAGGGCCCCGATTCCAAAATCTCCAAAATCTGATTTGAGATTCGCGAGAGCAAACATCGATCGAGCAACGTCTAAAAATTTTCGTCCGAGCGCAACATGACGACGAGACGATAATCAAAGTGATAAATTTTGACGATAAAACACGAGTAGTGTCCGAGAAAGAAATACGCAAGCATGGAAACATGCTGCCGACTACTATACGCGGTATCATTTGCGGTCCTTCGAATTGCGGTAAGATTAACGTGTTGATAAGTTTGATAGAAAGTCCACACGGTGTACATTTCGAGAATGTGTACGTACTCGAAATCACTTCAACAACCGAAATATCGATACTTGGAAAATTTGCTATTATCGATCGATGAAATTGGTTATATTACATTCTCTAATAATAGTGACGTTATTCCACCGAGCGAGGCGTTTCCGAATTCCATTTTTATCTTTGACGACGTGGCATGCAATAAGC
>NW_021852610.1:0-559 GCF_003651465.1 Formica exsecta | reverse complement strand
AAGAGCGGTAACCGGTGCGCTGGTATAAGAGATCGCTGGTGAAGACGGGAGGGCTAAGGCTGATGCCTTTGCAAGCAAGTTGCAGGAGGTGCTTGCAAATAAGAAGGGGGTCAAAATCGCCAGGCCAATGAAGATGGGCGATATCAGACTGAGGGATCTGGACGACTCTGTTAGCACAGAGGATGTCCTCCAGGCCATAATGGGCCTGGGCAAATTCCAACGGACGGATATAAGCGTCGGCCCAATCAGGAAAACTGGTAACGGGCTTGGAACAGCATGGGCAAGGTGCCCCTTAGAAGCGGCAAACATTGCCGCAGAGAAAGGGGCAATCCAGGTTGGATGGGCAATGGCAAAAGTGGAGAGCTTGGAAACAAGACCTCTTCAATGCTATCGTTGCCTGGAGGGAGGTCACGTGAGGGCAACGTGCACCAACAAAACTGACCGTAGCGGAAGGTGCTATAGGTGTGGAGAAGTTGGTCACGAAGCCAAATCTTGTGGGGCAAAACCCAAATGTTCGGTCTGTGCGGACCACGGCAGGCCAGATGAACATCGCACCGGG
>NW_021852609.1:0-502 GCF_003651465.1 Formica exsecta | reverse complement strand
AGAAGAAGAAGACTGCGATTGATCCTGATGCATTATTGGTTTTATGTCATTTCATCCCACACACTTAGGTGATTTTGCGCACAACGTTGGTCAACGGGTTGTACTGAATCACGCGATCGTGTATGATGAGACAGTACGCAGTGGTATTCGGCGGCACGTTCTCCTTACACTCGAATTCCAATCGCACATCCACGGTTGCGCTCTTGACCGATTCGTTTTGTCGAGAGCAATCGATGATCACGAACGGACCGTTACGTAAAAACTGCGTGACGGTGAGACTCGGCTCGAGATACTCGTATCCGTAATAGTTCTTGCAGAAACGCTGGTACGTGTCGTACAGAATCGACCATCTGTGTTTATCGAAATCCAGATTCATATCGTCGTACGGATAACATTCCGAGTTCAGATAGAATTTCACGTTGGTCAATTTGCAATCGTCGAATCGACTCGTATCCTTGGACATGACGTTCTTCCGGCCTGTCTGCAGAACGAAGACAACGTA
>NW_021852608.1:0-264 GCF_003651465.1 Formica exsecta | reverse complement strand
TTATATTACTTTTACTTACTATTACTAAATTAAAAGCGACTTTAATTCAACGCTATGTTTTGATTTCAGGCAAATGCAACGAGAAGTTTTGTAAGTAGAATATCGTATTCTACGCGAAATGTTGAAATGTGTGAAAATGTAAGTATTAATACCAGTTTTGTAGACATTGATAAAGAAACATTAGTTTCTAAAATCCAGTGACAGAAAGACAATAATATATATATTAAATAGTCTATTATAATAATATAGATATCACAATTATTG
>NW_021852607.1:5703-7103 GCF_003651465.1 Formica exsecta | reverse complement strand
GATCTTGCAGGCCAACGTCCAGCCCAATGGCCATACCGACCCATCTAACGCCCAGGAAACTGCTCGTTTAAATAATTTGTAACGATCCTGGCGTTGTGTGGCCCAGCACCATCTTGTTGAAACACGATCTTGTTTCTCTCTAATAATGATATTTCTTCTAAAAAATCTGGCAGATTTTCTTCCAAAAATTCCAGATATGTTTGGCCAGTTAAAATATCTGGAAGAATAACTGGACCAAGTATTTCGGTCCCCATTATTCCAGCCCACACATTTATTTTCCAACGAGTTTGGAAGTTTCTTAATCGCGTGACTCTGGGATTTTCTTCGCTCCAAAAATGCATGTTATGCGAATTGAAAATTCTCTCTCGTGTGATTAACGATTCATCGCTGAATATCACACGAGAAGAGTATCTGGGATTTCGATTTACTTTCCTCAGAAAATTTTCGCAAAACGTACGTCTCGCTTGAAAATCTTCTGGTCGCAAATCTTGCACGCGTGTGTAGTGATATGCGTGCAACTTTTCTTCTTTCAATATTCTTTGCACAGTTGCATAAGATAAATCGTGTTCTCGAGCAACCACCCGAATACTCGTTTCGGGTTTATGCTCGAAAGCACGTATAATTTGCTCCGTGTTCTGCAAATTTCTTGTATCGCGATTTCTCCCAGTGTCGTGTTTATTTGAAAGGACACTGCCAGTCTCGTGTAGCCTCTGAGCTGTTGCAAGTATGACGTGAGCCGATGGATGTCTTTCTCGATTTGGGTATAATTCGGCATATCGTCTTGCAGCTAAGTAATGCTGTCCTTGACATTCGCCAAGTGCCATCAGCATATCGTAATATTCTTTGTTTGTGTATGCTGCCATT
This sequence comes from Formica exsecta, assembly GCF_003651465.1. Classification (NCBI taxonomy): domain Eukaryota; kingdom Metazoa; phylum Arthropoda; class Insecta; order Hymenoptera; family Formicidae; genus Formica; species Formica exsecta. Next base: position 6,239 of record NW_021852607.1, on the reverse strand, counting down.
TCGTCCTCTTAACGCTTCTAATAATCGAAGGATTATTGATCTTATTATCGATCGCTTTATCCTATTTATACGATCCTCGCGGGGGGTCGATACTCCCTCCGCGCCTCCCGCAACGAATAGCGCAATTCGGGAAATGACACGCGACACACGACTCCCGCTCCGATGAGACGCGTCCTCCGGCGCCGATATACATCGAACAGTTAACGCTGCGATTCGGCAAACTCAACAATCTCCGAATACTCCGTCTCGAAACACCCAAGGTTCGTCTGGCCGTATCGAAGAGCACCGTTCTAACTATATTAAATCTAGAACTTTGTGTCAACCGCATCGTTACATCTTTAAGCGGTTTAACCGCGCATGTGGATAACAAGCTGACTCGTTTTCTCGATATCGCGGCAGGCGCTCACGATTCGGCGCTTATTCCCGCCATGATACGCGATAACGAGAACTTCGACCGCAACGATATCGTCGATTGCGAGCTGCAGGCTCTGCTCTTCGGAGAATTGTGATACGCTTATTCGCGTACTCGTATTATC
>NW_021852607.1:0-897 GCF_003651465.1 Formica exsecta | reverse complement strand
TCTGTCTTTCTCTTTTACACCCATCGCATGTTGCAAACAGGTGATTGCACACACGCAATCTCTTTCTCTCTCTCTCTGTCTTTCTCTTTTACATCCATCGCGTGTAGCAAACAGCTGATCGCACACACGCACTTTCTCTCTCTCTCTCTCTCTTTCTCTCACTCACTGACTCTTACCTTGTATGTAGAGATTCGTTGCCCTCATACGACTCGATAAATAATATTTCCGTGTGACACAACGAGTAACTAGCAAACTTTTTTTCACTCACAAATTGTACTACTTATCGAACTTTTACGAATTAATCCACGCACTTTATCGATAAACTGAATTTATTAACGATTATAACACAATCTACCAATCTACCGATTACTACCGATTAATTATTAAAATAACTCGAAGAAAGAAACGCGTTATTCGATGCGGAGAATGCGCGACGCAGGTTAAGTGGTTAAGTCGGTACTAGCGTTGCCGGCTGCCGGCTGCCGAACGACTGAATGTATCACATTACGCGTGATCGACGCGGACGCTATCATGTGTCCTGTGATCGGCTAAAGCTTCGACATTGTAAATTCGATAGTTTCGAAAATATGAAACTATAAAATATGAAAATATAATGACGTATAATAACATCGTCTTTTTTTAATAATTTAACTTATTACTTGTTTTGCCTTTTTTCGCAAGCGAGACATAAGAAAAATTATTTTATGTCTCTGCGAATACAAGGTGTTCCACGTAGAAATGTGTTGGTCGCTCTGAAAAGAGCGGATTGTCTTTGGTCGCTCTGAAAAGAGCGGATTAGTTTAAAGCCGAAAAAATTTTATAATAGGTGCTCAAAATGACCACCATCCATCTTAACGCAAGCTCTCATGCGTTTTAATAAATTTTTTTCGACGTTCT
>NW_021852606.1:0-332 GCF_003651465.1 Formica exsecta | reverse complement strand
ACATTATCAACAAAATGGGTACAGGTGAGAAAAGAGTTTCTCATATAAAAGAAAGTAAACATAAGAATGCAAAACTTTTATCTATTTTGTAATAAAAAATGCGAATAAATATATAATAATATAATAAATATTTAATGTAGATAATAATAAAAATAATATGTAATACAATTATAATATATTTAATACAGATGTGTGAATTTTCTAGGTATGGAAGATGTTTGGTAAAGAAATCGAAAGTTGCAGCAACAGCATGACTCGGCATAATGTGTATCATCCATTGCTTCAACATCACACGGAAAATTCAATTACGTTGTGCATTAGTAAATATTTAG
>NW_021852605.1:70697-72401 GCF_003651465.1 Formica exsecta | reverse complement strand
TATTGAGAAATTAATTAAAAAAGATCGACCAATTCGCATGAGTATAAGCGCGCAGCGAGAAAAAGCAGCCCAGAGACAACCCAAAAGTTTGTGTCTTTTTTTACTCATTCTTCCTTAATTCTTTGTTTCTATTTTTTGTTGTACATAAAAATGTGTGATGAATTAAAAAAAGAACCTAAGTTTTTTAGAACCGAAGTTTTTCAGAAGCTTGGCTTAGTGATGATAAAATTAAATCTTGGATACGTAAAGTATCTTCTGATGATAGTTTTTATCATTGTATCATATGTGCAATAAAAATATTTCGTGCAACATACATGTTTTAAGACATGCGGATTCCGCGTGCCACAAAAATAATATAGATTATGCGTGCCACAAAAATAATATGAAAGAAAGTACATCATTATTATTAAATGCTGACAATAAGAGTTTAAATAAAAAATTAACAGAAAAACAGAAATTTAAACAACAATGGCTAGAGATTGAATTATTTAAGCCATGGCTATTCGAAGTGTCACATGACAAAAATTCGTTTTCTTGCTCACTTTGTGATAAATCTATGATTGCGCAGAATCAATAGCACACATAGAAATATGTAAAAATAAAACAGAAACAAAGAATACGGACGAAAGTATCAACATGACGGACAAATCACTTTTGTCATTTGAAGAGCGAAAGAAATCAGCTGAAATTCGATATGCCGCGTTAATTGCTGATAAGAATATTTCGCATCAAACGGCAAAAGAAATTCTTAGTTTTTTCCAAGAAGTAGGAAAAGATACTAACGTATTGAAAAGTATGAGCATTGATCGAACAAAATGTAAAAGTATAATTTCAAATGTATTGCGTCCGGTTGAGACGGCCCGTGTGGTTAACAGCATTCAAAATACGAAATTTACAATTTTTATTGACGAAACGTCTGATATTAATAATGAAAAATGGATGACGTATCTTGTTCGATATGTTGATATTGAAACATTAGATATTTGCACGCAATTAGTTAAATTAATTAATATTGATGCGAGAAATAGCAGCGCGGAAAAATTATTTAATGCATTCAAATGTGAAATGTGGAAATTAAACATTCCATTTTTAAATATCGTTGCCCTATCATGCGACAATGCGTCTGTCATGGTAGGAAAACATCTATCGTTCAAAAAAAAGTTAGAAGAAGTTTGTAAAAATTTATTAACATTTTTATGTCCATGCCATTCCGCTGCATTGGCTGTACATGCTGCATGTGCAAAAATACCGGAATATTGTGAAGAATTTTTAAAAAAGATGGCGAATTATATTAACAGTAGTCCCAAGCGTGCTGCTATTTATCAAGAATTTAGCGAATGTTTTCAGGAAACAAATCGTAAAATTTTAAAGTTGCCTGATACACGGTGGCTCTCTCGCCATTCATGTGTTGAAAGACATCTTGAGTTGTGGGATACTACCAAGCTTTTTTTGACCGAAATGGTCGTAAGTGAAAAATCAAAGTCAGGAGAAAATTTATTATCTATAATGCAAAATCCTGATGTAAAAGCATATTTGCTATTTTTAAAACATATTTTGAATTTTTTTAATTCTTTCAACGCATTTTTCCAAGCTCTGGAAACAAGAATTCATTTATTGCAGCCACAATCAGTAGAGCTTTTAATAACAGTTTGTAAACACTTTTTGAAACCAGAGCTTCTAAAATATGTATGTAATGATGATTTT
>NW_021852605.1:48940-70465 GCF_003651465.1 Formica exsecta | reverse complement strand
ATCGTGAACAGGTATTATATATTTATATCAGAGTTATAAACAAAAATATATTGTTACATTAAAACAATACTGCTTTAATAAATTTTTTTTTAAATTTAAGTATATAAATGTGTGTGTGTGTGTGTATTCGCATAAGATATATATTTTTATTATTACAGTAATTATATTATCAGTAAAAATGACGATCCCAACAAAATCTCTGTACCTCCACGGAGGCACAACAAAAGTAATAGTAATAATAATATTAATAATAATAATTTTAAATATACAGGGTGTCTTTTTAATCTTAACAGGAAAATATCTCAAAACCTGTAAGTTTTAGAAGGAAACTTTTTAGACAATAGTTGTTTGGTTTTGAGGGGGAAAAGAGATAGGGATATTAGTTAGACCTTGGGTGGTATTGTTAAGGTCATATCAAGGCCACATTGAATTTTTTAAATCGAAACCTCTATTTTTTATTGCATATTCTTATAGCCCTTGTCGAGACCTTTTCAAAACTTTATAATAAAGTATGTTTTCATTAAATACTTTTTGAGTTATTTTATATCTTAATCTGACATATTTTGATATAAAAAATAAAATATCTCATAAAATATTTAGTTTTCGATAATGTTACCGTAATATTTTTATGGGTAATTATGCATATTAAGGTCCCACCCCCGCAGGATAGTAATGTTGACATATGTTGTTAAGGTCATGACTCTGATCAACATTCCGAAGGTTTTAGCCGGCGGTCGTTGCTTATTTAAAAGTTATTAACAAATAAAGTTTGAGAAGTATGCTAGGTAATTTTCGAACATGTATAAAAGAATAGTGAGTTTGACCTTGACATAACGAAAGTCGTGTTGTAAAGTATATGCGTAGACGCAGTAGGTTCTGCCCCCCCCCCTACGGGGGGCTTCATTTCCGGAAGATATAACCTAACCAAAACCAAATTTTAGTTTTAAGTCAGAAATATTTTCTTTACAGGATTTCAATTTATCGTAGCATTGATAGGCAAAAATACTGTTATAATTGGACAAAGTTTAATGGCACAAACTGTTTTTTTTTGGTAAAGTTATCAGTATACAACTTTATCGGAAGTTATCTAAAGTCCCAAATGGAAGATATAGGCTACTCTATTTATCAAAGTGCTTGGTATGAATTTCCTATCAAACTGTCGAAAAATCTAGTCTTCATCTTTATGCAGACAGAAGCTCCAGCCATGTTTCAAGCTGGAAATTTTATTGTGGTAAAATTATCAACTTTAGTAAACATTTTGTAAACTTCTTTTTCATATCTGTTTGTACTTCGTATAATGGTCGATGTTTGAAATATAACATGTGTAAATATAAAATATTTTCAGAAACTATAAATTTATAATATGTTTGACAAAATAAAAAATAATTAAATCTTATAGTTTATTTTTTTTCAAATGTCATCAATAAAATTATTAATTAAAATCGTATTTAATTATTATCAATCATTGCAATCATTAAATTATTATATTAATGCGGCAAGATAAAACTTAACAATTTTATTTATCTATATTTGTTCGGGATTTCGCTAAGAGAGCGTTCGTAAGTGAGCGCGGTGCGCCATTTGTGCGACGTACAGTTACGCACACGCGCTTTATCCTGCGCAAAGAGCGCGTGTCCCGCATCGGCACGCGACATTACCGGCGCCCAATTACCGACGCCCACAGAAGCGCGATAAAAATAAGACGCTCGGCGTTTTGCGTAATCTGTCTCCGAATTTCTGGAAGGTTCTCATCCGCGCACTCCGGATGTGAGTTAGCAATTTTGCACGAAGAGGAACCTTCTGGAAATCGGAGCAGATAAAAAGGCGCAGGGCACGTGGCCCAAGCGCAGTCGTTCGCAAGAAATCGATTAAGATTCTTCGCAGCTTTCGCACATCGACAATCTCTGAAAAAGACCAATTTACCTCGGCTATTAACTCGGACTCGAATTATGTAATACGAATTTAATATTTATTAAATTGTGCTGTGATAATTAGTTTATTTATTTGATTAAAAGCAAATAATCGAAAACCTAGTGTAATTTATTGCGGAAACTCTGATTCTCGCACCTTCTCGAATAATATCGCATTATATTTTCTCAGTATGCCAACTGCGATGACCTGCAACATAAAGAAAAAAAGTGTGTTATTCGCTATGGATTTGAACTGTATTTTCACTTTGGACAGATTGAATCTATACTATTTAATTTAACGGATAACCAGATGAAATAAAATATAGTATAGATACCTAGGAGGAAAACGCACACTTTTTTCTAACATTTCACATAGTAAAGGAATAGTTGCTCCACGGACGACAACAATTTAGAATCTGTGATATGAATTTTTATTCAACGAACATATTGCGTAAAAGCGTGACTTGCATTTATATTTCATAATACTTTAAGAGTATTAAAGCTGACTGATAAGCATGTACAGTCTGTTTGATAAGAGCGTGTCCGGCAAAACTCGATATACAATTTATTGTAATAACTTGGAATAAAATATACACATACTACTTGATTAAAACTGTGATGCTTTATTATTAATAAGTTATCTAGTCGCCTTCGTTCTCAATAATTGCCTGGCATCTCCGAGGCATATTTTCACCTAATTTTATGGCATACTCTTGAGGTAAAGATTTCCAGATCAACTGAGTTTGTCGAACTAACTCATTGACCTTCCAAATTTTTTTCCACGAAGTTTAAGCTTAATCCAAGACCAAATGTTTTCGATGGGATTTGCAGCCGGTGATTGTGACGACCAATCCACGGCTTCGAATCGCGAAATCACGAATCGCGTATGCGGCACTCATGGCGAAATATGTTTTTTTATCACGAAGATTGAACGACAACTGAAGTTTTCTCTACAAAGCATCTTAGGCGAAGGGTCTCTCTACCGGCACCTGTTGGAATTTTCCGTTTAACGGTTTCCATATAAAAGTTTTGCTGGACATCCTCTTATCAAACAGACTGTATATCTTACACGTTGAATAAAAAATGAATTATAATACCAGCATTTTGTGTCGATACATCGTCGGTGGCTCTAAGAGCATAGAGAAAATTTGATAAGAAAATATCTCTTACGTAATATCTCTCATGAATAAAAAATAAGTTGGAATACTCGTGTTCTGTCGATATAGGGAGCAGATCATCGGTTGGCATTAGTTAGAGTCATTATCTCGACAATGGCAAGTGAACGGTGGAAAAACGATATCGCATACGCGATGACCCCTTTCAAATTGATTGCGTGGCCTATCGGCGTATGGCCACTTCAAATTTATAACATTTATTCGCTATTGCGTTGTGCTTTAGGCACTTGTTGTGCGGTAAGTATCTTTGAGAACTCGCAGATCATTGATACAATTGCGACTGTTTGAAGACAATGAAGAATATTTTCTACGTTGATATTGCAACGCTCTAAAGTACATTTTGACGTAGCGATGAGAACATAAAAATTTTACATTTCCTATTCTTGATAACGTATAGTAAAACGCTTTTTCCAGCTGTAATAACATTTTAGATGGGTTGTTAATCAATAGAATTGCAAGTCATTGAAAAATTCTAAGGAATAAGAAAGATAATTTTTTTATATGATTTATGTATGTTTTTTTATTATGAAAAATTATACGATTCTTTTCGAGAAATGTTATAGAAAGCATGCATTATACAGTACTTATTTTATGATTCTATCATAACAATTGTATGTGAAACAAATTTGATAATATGCCACAAAATATCACATAAATTTTAAATAACATTTACTTTTGTGAAATTTTTTTGTTTTAGATCTTAACATAAAAAATTTTTTTATTTATGCAAGTTTTGTTATACAGGGTGTCCGGTAAAGATTGTGCCAACGCTCGTGAGCGGGTAGAGCACAGTAAACTGAACAGAAAAGTCTACAGGACTTTTCTGTTCAGTTTACTGTGCTCTACCCGCTCACGATCGTTGGCACAATTTTTACCGGACACCCTGTATACAGGGTGTCCCAAAGCACCCTTGACAACGCTCGTGAGCAGGTAGAGCACAGTAAACTGAACAGAAAAGTCCTGTACCATTTTGCAATTTTCGCAATAATTATTGAAATCATAATTAAAAAAGATTGGCGAATGAGCGCGCGTTTCGCGCGGCTAGACCGTGGGACGTACGCTCTAGGCGTACCAGCGGCGAGCTTCGTAGTGTCATACGGCAACGAAAAGTTTAGTGGCCCCGCGACGAAAGTCGGAGTACGCGCGAGCAGCGAGCGGCCATTAATAACAATTATTAAATGATTTAGATAAATAATGCTAATTGAATGCTTGCTTAACAATTATAAAAAAATTAATTATTGAATAATAATATATTATTATTATTATTATTTTATTATGATTTTTAATTATTTTTTTACGTTTCGTGGAAAAAGAAACGATAAGAAAGATAAGAGTTGATGCTGCAATAATATACTTACAAAAGGAAACGATCGAGAATCTATTGTGAATTTACGATCCTTCATCAATGTAGGATTCATAATTACGGTAAAACACAATAAGAAATTAAAATTGTGAATGCTGAAAATGAGATATCTATGAAAAAGAAACAAAGGATCTATCGTGTGAATTTAAGCTTTTGTTAATTTATTATTTACAGTTACTATAGAAAACAATGTAATCATTTTCTATCGTTTTTTTTTTATTCCTTCGTCAGGATTGCAACAAATGTTCATACAAAAATATTCGAATACGCATATCAAAAAATATAAAGCCTCCGCTAGTACAAAATAATAAACGTTTCCCGCTTCATGTATCGAAATAAAATGTCTTATTTACCTCATGTGTCGAAATAAGATATCTTACTTCGATATATGAGGTAACGATTATAACTTGTAATCGTTGTGTTCTGCTTGAGATGGTTCTATTTATATTTTCCCGAAATAAAATTATTTTGTGGCAAGGAAACGCTATCGTTTCCACACCACCTTGAGGTAGATAGCTTGGCGCGTTTTTTTAAGTGGTTTCCCCAGTAGGCCTAATCCACTCTCAAAATTTAATGCAATAACTGTTCGAAGTGTCTTCCTCCTGCTTGTAAGCAGAGTTCGACTCTTCTTTTGTCGCGTCGCATGGTGCGCCATGTCCGGCGTAATACTATTAAAGGCCGCTAAAATAGCTTCGCGTACCTCATCTTCGGTACCATCACGATGGTGCTCGACTGAAGCTTTTACATAGCCCCAAAGAGAATAGTCTAGCACGTTCAAATCTAGCGACCGTACCGGCCAAACGATAGGGCCACCTCGACCTATCCATTTGTCCGGAAAACGCGCGTCTAAAATTTCTCGTACTCGACAAGAATAATGTGCGGGAGCTCCATCGTGCTGAAAAATCAGCGTTTCTCGCGTGCAAAGAGGAACGTCCTCCAAAAGTTCCGGCAACTTGTTCTCAATTAACTCCGCGTACGTCTGTCCATTGAGATGTGGCGGAAGGAAATATGGGCCGATCTGAAAATCGCCGATAGATACATTACGAGGACAGTGCGGGAAAAAATATATTTTAATTCACAAAAATATTTACCACTCTGTTCGCAATTACTCCTGCCCATACATTTATCGACCAGCGATATTGAAATGAGCACTGATGGATGGCGTGAGGATTCTCCTCTTGCCAGATCACGAAATTGCGAGAATTAAAGACGCCATTTGGTGTGAATGTGGACTCATCTGTCCACAAGATATGGTCGGGAAATGAAACGTTTCGCCGACACAGTGCGAGGAACCCTGCGCGTGTTTTGTTAATGATTATCAAATGCTGAAAGTGCCGTGAATATCGAAGAAAAACTGAAATTAAAAAAATGAAAATACTCTCGCAGAAGTGGACGCGCTGTATTTCGTCTCGTGCAAGAAGTTGCTGTGTCATTAACATGACGACGTACTGGTACATCAACACGGTTTTGATGTTGTGCCAGAAGAAATCCTGTTCGTTTTCCTCGTCGGACACAATCCGTTATTGTTACTCTTGACGGATGCCGCTCACGATTGGGAAATCGCTCTGCGTAAATGCGCTCCGCGGCACGAACATTTTCTCCGGCCATCCCATAACAGATAATCATATCTGTATACTCTTCCGCCGTATAATTCATTATTAAAGCACTTTAATACACAAATAACTTTAATACACAAATAACTGGAAGAGTCGAATTCTTTTTACAAGCACGAGGAAGACACTTCGAACAGTTATTGCATTAAATTTTGAGAGTGGATTAGGCCTACTGGGGAAACCACGCTACAAGAATATGCAAAAATATATAGGGTGTTCCATTTAAGAAATTCAAAATGACCTTTACGTGACCTTCATGTCACTCTTCAAGGTCAAACTGATGGCACCGTCTTATGCCCCCCTAGAAACTATACAACCTTTGTCTGAAACATTTTGTCGAATTTTCCTTATTTTCCGAAATATTTGCCTGGGGAAATTAAAATAAAACACCCTGTATATATATATATACAGGGTGCGACATTTATAGCGATGCGGGCATATTTTTCGGAAACGAAGTGAGATATCAAAAAATGTTTCAGACAAAAGTTGCATGGTTTCGAGAGGGCCACATGATAAAAATATGGATTTGACCTTAAGTGGTCTTTTCAAGGTGAGGTAAATGCGGTCGATGTTTTCTTAAATGGAACTCCACATTTTTTATTACATATTCTTGCAGCTTACCTCAAGAACTTTTCAAAACACTATAATAAAGTATTCTTTCATTAAGTACTTTTTGAGATATTTTATATTTTAAATGCCCGTGAGATTCACTTTTAAACCGTAACAATCGCGATAAATACGGAGCGATTCGAATCCGACTCTAGCGAGCCATCGCGCCACGTCCGTTACTAACTGCGATTCGAAATCTATCGAAATGCAATTGCGATTCTCGAAGTATCGAACTGAAGTACGCACAACGTGAATTTATCACAATAATATATATATATATATATATTATTTTAATAATATCTTCTTTTTTATTTTAATATTGAAGGATGACATATAATCAAATATACAAATAGGATAACTCGGGGGAAGATACCATACTTAACTTTGAAAAACAATATTTTTGTAATTAGGTCTCGGTTTTTTATTATTTTAACAATAACAACAAAAATTCTTACAAATGTGGGTAAGATGCCAGACAACTGGGTAAGATGCCATCATTCCGTAATTCTTAAGTTTTTTGGTAAAGATTTTTTATTTAATCAAAGTAAATTCAAAAAATATGCCATATGTAATAATCAACATAGTTATAATTATTTTTAATTGTATAATACTAACTTTTTATACTTTTTGCGATTAGATTTTATAGAAAGTAACTCGATGTCGATATCTGCATGCCGGAATAAGATGCTAGAACTGTCATCTTTCTCTGATAAAAGTGCGGCATTTTACCACACAGTAAACATTAAATATAAAAATTAAAAAAAAGATACACAACACATGTTAATATTTAACATATGTAACATACAGGTTACATGATTTACTAAGCATATTAATTTAAATAAATCTACTCACACTTGAAGAGTACTTACACATAAATATTATGTAGCAATAATGTTATATTTTAGAGTACTATACGATAAGATTTAAACTAGCCATATTTTTTTAACTTACCTTGATTAATTTAAAAATATAGCACAAAGAAACAACAGCGCACTCGTTTTGTCATCTGCACTATACACGATCAGCTGAGTAGATTAGTGGTATCCTTTATTGAAAAACTTAAAAATTATGGAAAAATGCCATTTTACATGTCATCTTCCTCCGAGTTGCCCTATGTGATTATAATACTTTGCATAAATCAATCTAAAAGAACATTTTTTTACATGGTATTTTATAGAGTGAAAGACATAGGGGGGGAGGCGAGGGGGGAGAGGAGGGGAGAGAGAGAGAGAAAGAGAGAAATTGAGCAAGAGTAGGAAAGAGAAAAAGCATGAGAGTGAAAAGTAGCATTCAAATATTTTTTTAAATAAAAATATTTGTTAGAAAGAATTTATTGGAATGGAATGAATTGGTCAGGAATGAAATATATTTTTTTGAGCACAAAATATCATTTATGGGGAAATGTCTCAACAGAGCCTAAATGTGATCTTGCCTTCCATGGAGCTATACATGGGCTGTACTGACGTAGAGCAAAACGTGGACTGTCTGATGTTAATCGGTTGCGGACTTCTCGGTGTGTTGAAGACGACATGGTTCCGCATTTATGCAGATAGTTTAATTATCAATTACGACTCTGCTCTAAACGATTATCTGACGATTGGTAACACAAGAGAGCGCGACATTATGCGAAAACATGCTTTTATAGGACGAATTCTTTGTTTTTTCATGCTGGGCTTTTCTTACGTTAGTTGTTTAATATATGGGATAATTCCTTTTTTGAATTACGACCAAGGTAATCGGATTAACATAACAAACGAGGATATGATATTGGAGTATGCTATACCATCAAGATGCACTCTAGAATATTTCCATTTTCCAACCAGCATGTATAAACTCATTTGTCTCGTCGAAACTGTTATAATGATACTGGCAACTACAGCTAATCTTGGTAATATTTATCTAATTTTTTATAAGCATTTTGAGTCTTAGCCAGTATTAGTAGGAAACAAGAATTTTTTTATTAAAAAGTATATTATTCTACAATACACACACAAAGATTTTTATTGAATTTATTAATATTATGCACTTTTTTATTGAATATAGATAACATTGCAAAGGCGCGAAAGTTTGCGTGGTTTCACAGCAAACTGTTCCATTGAGATAGTTCGAGATGCATTAAAAGCGGCCAGTTCTCCCGATCATATTAAAATAGATAGAAGAATTTCTTTTTTTAAGAAATATAAACGAAAAGGATTACACAAATGATGGTTGTTTCAATGTATCTCAATACTACTTGTTCACTGCCCGACAATGATTCGTTCCGTTTCCCTAGGGAGATAAACATAGGAGTGAGAATACTTATCCTACGTTAATCATATGAGTATCCACACTTCTACATTCACCTCGCTAAGAAAATGGACATTATCGGCCAATGTTTAAAAAAGAAAAACTTAAAATTTTCGGAAACTTTTACGCCTTATGCAATGAATATCATGTTTTATATACATATATATGTACATATACACATATACGCATATATGCATATACGCATATATCCATATATCCATATACAGGGTGGTCCTCGTAACGGTCGCCACGATTTTTAAGGCACTTACAATAATCTGACATAAAAAAGTCATAAACAGAAATTTATCAGTTTCTAACCGGCAACAAATTGCAATGAAACACCGATTAATAGTATCAATGACCTTCGAGAATGCATAATAAGGGCCTGCAGAAGCATAAAACATTCCAGTTCAGTTGATGCTACACATAATAATTTATTGAAAAGAGCAGAACTATGTGTTGCGGAAGGTGGAATGCAATTTGAACATCTACTTTAACTAGTCGTTCACCGGATTTATCTACATTAGATTTTTATTTGTGGGGATATTTAAAGTCAGTTGTATACAATGAAACACCGATTAATAGTATCGATGATCTTCGAGAACGCATAATAAGGGCCTGCAGAAGCATAAAACATTCCAGTTTAGCTGATGCTATCATTAAGATGTCATCATTAAGGTGATGACACATAATAATTTGTTGAAAAGAGCGGAACTATGTGTTGCGGAAGGTGGAATGCAATTTGAACATCTATTTTAACTAGTATGTTATTATTTGTTTACTATTTACGTTTCTAGTGAACTTCCTCGATAGCGAAGAATTACGCTTTAGCGAATTTAAAATGGTTTATTTTGTGTTGCAATGTAACTTAAAATAACATTGTGTGTACTCATTGAATTTGTTTCGCTACCCTCTACATTATTATTAAAAAAATACAATGGTTCCATTTAAAAAAGTCAAGGTGACTTTGCTTTTTTATGGAAAAAAAAAATGTTTGGTCAATTTTTATTATTGCAATTTGTTGCCGGTTAGAAAGTGATAAATTTCTGTTTATGACTTTTTTATGTCAGATTATTGTAAGTGCCTTAAAAATCGTGGCGACCGTTACGAGGACCACCCTGTATACAAGATGTAACTGAAAAAACGTATATGGAGCATCAGATACAGGCCAACAATCTAAATCGAAAAGTCCTGAACCATTTTTTGATCTAACAATAAGCTTTCTTTTCATTGTTATGCGATGTTAAAGTAAGTTAATCAGCGTCTATCTATACAGCGGACAGCCGTCTCTCTACTCCGACCCCCACCGTACTTTCCCTGCTTTCCGCTGTAGACAGGCGCTGATTAGCTAACATCATTTAACAACGAAAAGAAAGTTCAAATAAAAAATGGTTCAGGACTTTTCGATTTGGATTGTTGTCCTGTATCTGACGATGTGCTCTATATGTATATGTATACATATATACAGGGTGGTCGATTTTAAAAGAGCCAGTCAAATATCTCGAAAAATATGGAAGATACGGAAAAACGTTTCAGACCTTTTCATCAATCTCCATGTTTAGAACAGTTTCTTTTCTTGTTTTCAATGCTGATTTCAAAACACAAATAGCGTTTTTATTTGTGGACGAAAGCTTATTTCGTTTTTTTTGTTTTTAAATCTGTTAGTAAAGAAAACATTCTTTCTGGGTCGGCATTTGAATTTGGAAGCGATATAACAGCATTTAAAAGAGACTTCATGTTGGGATATTTACGTTTTACAATTTCTTTCCACATCTCATCAAAGTTTAATTTTGAAAAATGTTCTTTTTCTGCTGTTGTAAAAAATAACTCAAAAAATACTTAATGAAAAAATACTTTATTATAGTGTTTTGAAAAGCTCTCACGATAAACTACAAGAATATGTAATAAAAATGGGGAGTTTTCTATTTAAGAAAACATCGATCACATTGACCTAGTCTTGAAATGATCACTCAAAGTCAAGTCCATATTTTCATCATGTGGCTCCCTCGAAACCATGCAATTTTTGTCTATCGGGCTCAGTTTTCGAGATATTCGCATGGTCCATATTTTTCGAGATATTTGACTGGCTCTTTTAAAATGGACAACCCTGTATATACAGGGTGGTCCATTTTAAAAGAGCCAGTCAAATATCTCGAATAAATAAATCCATGCGAATATCTCGAAAACTGAGCCCGATAGACAAAAATTGCATGGTTTCGAGGGAGCCACATGATGAAAATATGGACTTGACTTTGAGTGATCATTTCAAGACTAGGTCAATGTGATCGATGTTTTCTTAAATAGAAAACTCCCCATTTTTATTACATATTCTTGTAGTAATAAAGATGAAATATTTTCTTTAATATTATTTTTGTGACACGCAGAATTCGCATGTCTTAAAACATGTGTGTTGCACGAAATATTTTTTTGACATAAGATGCAATGATATAAACTATCATCAGAAAATACTTTACATATCCAAGATTTAATTCTATCATCACTAATTGTAAGCCAAGCTTCTTGAAAGCTTTGCTTAGGTTTTTTTTTAATTTATCACATTTTTATACACAACAAAAAATAGGCAGAAACAAAGATCTAAAGAAGAATGAATAAAACGACAGATAAATAATAAAAAAGAAGAAATAGAAATAATATCAAAATATAGAAATAAATATATAAATTTGAAATAATCAAGACTTACAATCACAACTGCTTCAGCTTCTTGGATACCAAGATTTTACAAGACATGTATAAAATATGTTGACTCGCAAAAGGCAACAAGATTATCTCAGAAGCGCCATGAAACAATAACAGTACAGCGTATGAAAAAAATTCACAACACACGAAACAAATGAAATAATGCTTCAGTTGTGAAATGTCGCTGTGAAATAACGAAAAATCATCATGTCCCGTAAGTTAAATCAAAATATTATTATTGATATTTGTTAAGAAAGTTTAATCTTTAGTTTTTATCTTCTCCTTTCTCTTACATAATATATATCTTATTTTTATAGAAGAAATGAATGATGGAGAAAATGCAAGTTTGCAGCAGTTGATGCAACAGTTGTTGCATCAACAAAAATTACAAGACGAGAGACAACAACTGTTGCATCAACAGTTGCAATATTTGCAAAGCAGGCAAGAGGAGCAGCAGCAGCAGCCGCCGCCGTCGCCGCCGCCGCCGCCGCCGTCAAAATCGGATTCATTGCAAATCGCGAGCAACAAAATCAGAGAAACGTAATCAACCGGAATATCTGATTAATTAGCAATTTCATAATGTTTTGTTAGCGAGAGGTAGCTTTGGGGATAGTTTTCGGAGTTTAAAAATGGAGCAACAAAATCGGGAATAGAGCAACTAATTAGCAACAAATTAGCACTAAAAAAATATGTCGTGTTTTTATATTAAAAAATTTTTTTTTAATGGCTGTGCTAACTTTAACCTTAAGTTAGCATAGCCACTATTTTCTCCAAATCGGCTGGAGCAACAAAATCGGGAATTGAGCAACAAATTAGCAACAAAAGAGCACTAAATTTTTATATAAGTTTTATTCGATTATGCTAAAGTGGCTGTGTCAGTTTAATAGACGTGAGTAGCCTATATCTTCCATTTAGAACTCTAAATATTTCCCGATAAAACTGTACATTGATAGCTTTAAAAAACCAATAATTTGTGCCATTAAACTTTGTCCAATCATAATAGTATCTTTGTTTTTCAATGCTATAATAAACTGAAATCCTGGAAAGAAAAGATTTGCCTGCTAAAAATATAGATTTTCTTATATAACTTAATTTATAATACATTAATAACAGCAATAGGCTCAGTTTACAAATAATTAAGTGAAAAAACTGACAGAGTCAAGACTTGGCAGAGCCAAGGCGCGGATGTTAGTGCGCGAACTTATTATTGTTAAATTTTATTAACAAATGTGCATTAAAAATGTACGTTTTGGACCGTTTTTTGGTCCATCTTCAGCGTGGATATAAATATATAAAAATTAAATTGGTATTTTAAAATTTGATATATACACAATATTTGTTGCTGCAGTCAGATTTTAAATCAAAATTAATTAATAAGAAAGAAAGGCTCACTAAAATCCGCATAGAATCTGTACAAATTAGTGGGTAACGTCCAAACGCCATCGCCACATGTGTATCGTCGGTGATTTATAATATAATGATTTAATTTTAATTTAAATTAATTTTAATTTAAAATTTGACTGCAACAACAGATATTGTGTATGTCAAGTTTTAAAATATCAATTTTGTTCGGGAGTCGATTTTTTTGATACATATCTTTTGATTACAAAAATAATAATTTAATTATTATATAATTTAATAATTTAATAAAAAATAAGTAATAATAGTAATAATAAATATTGTTTTGTATATCAATGTGCAATAAGACAGTACTGTGTATCAATGCATTTCCCAAAGGTAACGACGCGTTGTTTCTTAACATTACATTGCATGTTTGCGGCCAAATAAATATTCTGAGGATACATTTCATCAACTTTGATGTTACAAGTCCGCAAATCAACAATCGTTTCAATGCATTAATTCAAAGACATCGTTATCTGATAACGCTGACTAGAGAACTTGCTGATCTGATCAGTTTCGTATTGCTGATGGAATTATTCATTATCAGCATATTATTATGTATAGTGGGTGAATATTACATTACTTATGATTTTTCAGAAAAATATATAAATTACACATTTTTAAAAGATATATTCAATAAATATAACACAAATATTCTTTTCAGGATTTCAGTTTATCTTCGCGTTGAAAGTCAATAATACTGTTATGATAGGAAAGAGTTTAATGGTACTGAGTGCTATTATGACACAATTAACGCTGTATGGTTTTATCGGGAATTATTTGAAATCTGAAATGGAAGACATAGGGCTCTCTGTTTATCAAAGTGCTTGGTACAATTTTCCTGAAAACTTAACAAAAAACGTAATTTTCATTCTTATGCAGACAAAATCTTCAGTCGCGTTCCAGGCTGGAAATTTCATCGTAGTCAATCTATCAACTTATGTGAGCATTTTAAAAACCTCTTTTTCATATTTGTCCGTGCTTCGTATAATGGTCGAAGTGTGAAATAAAAGGTGCAAATAAAAGAAAGAGAAATCTGCAATTTGTAAATATTAAATGCGTTCAATATAGCACATGTTTTCAAAATAGAATTCTATGAAAAAATATTTATTAAAATGTCACGGAATAAACTTACCATCCTCCATAATCTGCTTGTGCTATTTCAATTTTTCCTATTTAATATCAATATAATAGAAATAGAAATTATTAGAAGAAGTGCAGCGTATTTGAGATACTGTTGATATTATAATTTGGAATACCACGAAAAATTGATGATTTTATTGTCATTTATCAGCAAATATTGGAATTAGATAAAAATTCGTACAACAAAATATCTGAAAATGCCACCAGAAAGGCTAATATTTCATTATGGCTGTGGCGAGCAAGTTTGTGTAGATTCGAAATTATTATAAAATAAAACTGATAATTCAAATATGGTGCGCTTTCCTACTAATGCATTATCATATTTAAACAGTTTCTGACATGTAGAATTACCCATATCACGTTATTTTCTATCAGTTTTTTTTATGTAGCCTGTAGAATAAAAAAAAATATATTTTCTCATATTTTTACTTTTAAATAGATCAAAGATATAGGGGAAAGTAGGGTAAAACCGGGTACTTTTTGGATTTGTTTTCCTACAAAAAATCTGAGAGAAAAAAAAATTTTGTCGACCGTTAGTAGTCTTTAGTGAACCTTAAGCTATGAGAAAATTAGGCTAGTCGCTGAAAAAAAGTTTTTGGTTACCAAGAATAACAAGATTTTGTGGAGAAGTCAAAGTACCCGGTTTTCTCCTACCGGTAGAGTCAAACCGGGTACCCATTCGAAAATATGCAAAACATCGTGTAATTACAAAATCTAGATTTATTTTAATCAAAATACAATATAAAGATGTATTCTATTGACAAAAATCACAAATAAAGATATCCCCTTGTTCGACGATGCTGCAGGACTTCCTTATTTAATTTTTTAGCTTTAGGGGTCTTAAAAAGCTTTTTTTTTTAGTGGTTTCTTTTTCTGAGCGTTAGTTTTTGTTTCCAACTGCTTTTTGTAGAGAATCAAAGTTAAGATAACAGTTCTTCCTCTTTTCATTATATGAGATGTATAAGTACCCGGTTTTGCCCCAACACAAAGAAAGTAACAAATACGGCGGTTGTATATTCCGGCAAAAGTGCCGATCAAAATTAATATGATATACTCTCTAATATGTACAGAACGCAATGCTGCACTTACCGAAACAGATGCTCTACATAGAAAAAGTGCGCGACGACTCGATTCTTGCCTCGATATCGATCTTTTTTAAACTATGTAACGCGTTCACCTCGCTCGACGCTCGGATCGGCTCGTCGATGTCCGGGTTCGAGAGGAGGGGAGACTCAAGCTTACGAGACACAGTATAGGTAGAAAGAAATAGTTTATTCAGTTAGAGAAAGATAGATACAGCGTGCAAGGTCTGGCGATAGCGTGCGGTGAAGGCGGTCGCTGGTAGCAGGATCTGCGTAACGCACAGGCGCGAAGCGATGGTCGCAAAGCGGTGAGAAGCGCAAGATAAGTGCGGCGTGCAATCGTTCCCGGTTTTATTTACAGGCGCGGACGGGGCGATTAAAATTAGAGATTTATGACTAACGGGCCTTATACCTAACGGACTTAGTACTAGACAGGGCTTACTACTAGCAGGTCTTATAACGGGGCCAAGTACAACCTTGGCCCGAGGTAGGCAGGAGCCGGTTCAACCCGGCGGGGCTGAGTACAACCTCCCTCCTAAGAGGTGTTAGGTAGTGGTGAGATCGGTATCAGGAGCTGGTCGGGATAGGATCTGGTCCCGATGTCTCAGCCGGCCGGGCTTATATACCCGGCCGGCGGCCCCCACTGTGCGCCAGCGGTCCGGCGGCGGGAGTCGGTACCGCGTGGGGACCCCGTGAGAGCGAGAAAGAGCGTGTCGGCGAGCGAGAGCGCATGCTAAGCGAGATAGCGCGTGTCGGTGAGCGAGGGCGTAAATCGAGCGGGCGTGCGCATGCGTTAAGCAATATGGCGGTAGCGGGATAGGTACAGCTGGGTGAAAATAAGCAAGCCGTGTATGAAGCTATATATATTTGTCGGATACTACATGTTACTACCGTAGTAACGGCCCTGCCGTTACAAATCTCCATGTCTAGAACAGTTTCTTTTCTTGCTTTTAAAGCTGATTTTAACACACAACTAGCGTTTATACTTGTGGACGAAAGCTTATTTCGTTTTTTTGTTTTTAAATCTGTTAGTAAAGAAAACATTCTTTCTGGGTCGGCATTTGAATTTGAAAGCGATCTAACAGCATTCAAAAGAGACTTCATGTTGGGATATCTACTTTTTAAAATTTCTTTCCACATCTCATCAGAGTTTAATTTTGAAAAATGTTCTTTTTCTGCTGTTGTAAAATCTAGATGTAAAGTATGCCATTTTTTTTAAAGCATTTTCGTCAAAACCACCGAGGGTTTAAGCGACAAAAGAAACATCATTAAATGATGTTTCTTTGTCATTGCTACATAATGATGTGTTTAATTGGAAAACTTTTAATTTACATAAAAATTTATCTTTAATAGGCAGCCTTTTACCAATTTCCTCGGCAGCAGTCACGTAAAATTGAAGACAATTATCTCGAACATTTCCAATTATGTCTGCATGTCCTTCTTTCATTAAACTCTCAAGATATTCTTCACAATCAAATCCTAAATTAATATCATTTAAAGATTTTTTGGTTTCCTTTTTCAGAAAATTTACAATCATCATTACATATATTTTTAAGAAGTTCTGGTTTTAAAAAATGTTTGGAAATTCTTATTAAAAATTCTAATGATTTTGGCTGCGACAAGTGAACTCTTGTTTCCACAGCTTGGAAAAAGGCATTATAAGAATTTAAAAAATTTTAAATATGCTTTAAAAATAGCAAATACGCTTTTAGACCCGGATTTTGCATCACAGATAATAAACTTTCTCTTGATTTAGATTTTTCACTTACGACCATTTCGGTCAAAAAGAGCTTTGTAGTATCCCAAAAATCAAGAAGCCTTACAACACATGAATGGTGAGATAGCCATCGTGTATTGGATAATTTTAAAATTTTACGGTTTGTGTCCTGAAAACATTCGATAAATTCTTCATAAATAGCAGCACGTTTGGGACTACTATTAATGTAATTTGTGACCTTTTTTAAAAACTCCTCGCAATATTCCGGTATTTTAGCACACGCAGCATGTGCAGCTAATATCGCGGAATGGCATGGACATGCAAATGTTAGTAAATTTTTACAAAATTCTTCTAACTTTTTTTTAAATGAGAGATGTTTACCTGTCATGACAGATGCATTGTCGCATGACAAGGCAACAATATTTCCAAATGGAATGTTTAATTTCCACATTTCACATTTAAATGCATTAAATAATTTTTCCGCGCTACTATTTTTTGCGTCAGTATTAATTAATTTAATTAATTGCGTGCGAATGTCTAATGTTTCAGGATCAACATACCGTACAAGAAACGTCACCCATTTTTCATTACAAATATCAGACGTTTCATCAATAAAAATGGAAAATTTAGTATTTTGAATGCTGTTAACCACACGGTCCGTCTCAACCGGACATAATACATTCGAAATTATATTTTTACATTTTGTTCGACCCATACTCATACTTTTTAATAAGTTAGGATCTTTACCTATTTGTTTAAAAAAATTGAGAATATTTTTTGCCGTTTGATGCGAAATATTCTTATCAGCAATTAATGCGGCATACCGAATTTCTGCTGATTTTTTCCGCTGTTCAAACGACAAAAATGAGTCGTCCATCATATTTATATCTTCGTTTGTGTTCTTTGTTTCTGTCTTCTTTTTTTCAGATATTTTTATATGTGCTTCGGATTCTGCGTGACGATAAATATTCGATAAATCACCAACCATAGATTTATCACAAAACAAGCAAGAAAATGAATTTATGCCATCTGATATTTCATGTAACCATGGCTTAAATAATTCGATCTCTAGCCATTGTGGTTGAAATTTATATTTTGATGATATATTTTTATATGAATTTTTTTATTATCATGTGAAAAATTATTATTATTATTTAATAAAGATGAAATATTTCCTTTAATATTATTTTTGTGACACGCAGAATTCGCATGTCTTAAAACATGTGTGTTGAACGAAATATTTTTTTATGGCTTCAGTTGTGAAATGTCGCTGTGAAATAACGAAAAATCATCATGTCCCGTAAGTCAAATCAAAATATGATTATTTATATTTGTTAACAAAGTTTAATCTTTAGTTTTTATCTTCTCCTTTCGCTTATATAATATATATCTTATTTTTATAGAAGAAATGAATGATGGAGAAAATGCAAATTTGCAGTTACATATTTTTATATGTGCTTCGGATTCTGCGTGACGATAAATGTGAGATAAATCACCAATCATAGATTTATTACAAAATGAGCAAAAAAATGTATTAATGCCATCTGATATTTCACGTAACCATGGCTGAAATAATTCGATCTCTAGCCATTGTGCTTTAAATTTATATTTTGATGATATATTTTTATATGAATTTTTATTATCATGTGAAATATTATTATTATTATTTAATAAAGATGAAATATTTTCTTTAATATTATTTTTGTGACACGCAGAATTCGCATGTCTTAAAACATGTGTGTTGCACGAAATATTTTTTTTACATATGATGCAATGATATAAACTATCATCAGAAGATACTTTACGTATCCAAGATTTAATTCTATCATCACTAAGCCAAGCTTCTTGAAAACTTCGCTTAGGTTTTTTTTTATTTATCATACATTTTTATACATAACAAAAAATAGGCAGAAACA
This sequence comes from Formica exsecta, assembly GCF_003651465.1. NCBI lineage: Eukaryota > Metazoa > Arthropoda > Insecta > Hymenoptera > Formicidae > Formica > Formica exsecta. The sequence goes on along the minus strand of NW_021852605.1, from coordinate 51,553 downwards.
AAGAACTAAAGAAGAATGAATAAAACGACAGATAAATAATAAAAAAGAAGAAATAGAAATAATATCGAAATATAGAAATAAATATATAAATTTGAAATAATCGGGACTTACAATCACAACTGCTTCAGCTTCTTGGATACCAAGATTTTACAAGACACGTATAAAATATGTTGACTCGCAAAAGGCAACAAAGATATCTCAGAAGCGCCATGAAACAATAACAGTACAGCGTATGAAAAAAATTCACAACACACGAAACAAATGAAATAATGCTTCAGTTGTGAAATGTCGCTGTGAAATAACGAAAAATCATCATGTCCCGTAAGTCAAATCAAAATATTATTATTTATATTTGTTAAGAAAGTTTAATCTTTAGTTTTTATCTTCTCCTTTCTCTTACATAATATATATCTTATTTTTATAGAAGAAATGAATGATGGAGAAAATGCAAATTTGCAGCAGTTGATGCAACAGTTGTTGCATCAACAAAAATTACAAGATGAGAGACAACAACTGTTGCATCAACAGTTGCAATATTTGCAAAGCAGGCAAGAGGAGCAGCAGCAGCAGCAGCCGCCGCCGCCGCCGTCAGAGAAAAAGAATGAAAATGGTATATTTTTTAATTATTTATTCCTTTTTATTAAAATATTGATATATATGCATGGTTGTATTGTCATTCACTGTTTAGTATTTATCTATCTCTATTTTTTCAGAAATACAAAAAAAGAGTAGACGGCCGATCCCGCGCCCGCTGGTATAAGCAACGGGGCGACAGGGGCGGACAAAAAATGGAAAGCTGCTCGATTAACGGCCGAGGAAGAGGAGGCGGCCGAGGAACAAATATGCGGGGTCGCAGTGGCTCACAATAATAAAATATTATTTTTTTAATATTATTAAAAATAAATTTTTGAGATTATAACGTATAATAACGACGACTCGCAGTGTGTGAAACGATATTTTATTACTTAACACCACTATTACAAAGAGACTCAAATATAAGTATTTAAAGAGATATCAATTAGTTTAATATCGCAAGATATTCATACGACCGAAAACGCGAACGAACCACATAATAAACATTGTGTTCAAGACAACCAAAAAACACAGACAACACACGCAGTTACCATAGCAAGAGCAAACACACTCGTATTAAAGAACAAAAGAAAGAATAAATTATGAAAATAAAAGATCGAGAAATAAATCTCAACATAAATATTAAAAATAATATAATAGAAATTAATAAAAAATAATAAAATATAATTCGGGAGTAATTATTTATACATCAATCTCTTTCCTTCATCTTTTTTTCATATGCAATAGAGAATATTTCATAATATAATGTGGTATGATATGGCTATAGGCCGCAGTTGATGCAACAGTTGTTGCATCAACAAAAATTACAAGACGAGAGACAACAACTGTTGCATCAACAGTTGCAATATTTGCAAAACAGGCAAGAGGAGCAGCAGCAGCAGCCACCGCCGCCGTCAGAGAAAATGAATGAAAATGGTATATTTTTTTGTTATTTATTCCTTTTTATTAAAATATTGATATATATGCATGGTTGTATTGTCATTCACTGTTTAGTATTTATCTATCTCTATTTTTTCAGAAATACAAAAAAAAAGAGCAGGCGGCCGATCCCGCGCCCGCTGGTATAAGCAACGGGGCGACAGGGGCGGACGAAAAGGATATGATGGAATTGGTCAAGGTCTACTATGTCAGGACCGACCCGATAATCCTCGTCCGTAAGAGGTACTGGGTAAAAAGGAAACTGACTTAAAAGGTATCTGTACCAGTTTAATTTAGCCTGTTCTTCGTAGAACTCAGACTTTCCTTCGGTATCGAAAGATCCCTGTTCGGGATCTTTCGGTTCCTCTTTGAGGTCCGGTAACTTCTCTGCGAAGTCCTGGAGGGCTTCCTCAAAATCGTGCGACGCTCCTGCGAGATTGGACGACTCGAGGTGTGAAAAGGAGGGGGAAGTGGGAATTCTCGGCGGTTGCCGGAATTCAGGGAAAACAGATGAATATCCGGAGGGGGGAGTAGGATTTTCCGGCTGTTGAGGAAATTCAGGGAAGGCAGGTGAAAGTTCACAGGGAGAAGGGGGAGTAAGATTTTCCAAATGTGGAGATTTGGGGAGGCAGGTGAATGAGGACGCTCGGGGGAAGAGACGGGGGAATAAGAAGGAGGTAAATAATGGAAAGAAGAACTATGGGGACAAGGGTGTGTATTGCGTGTTTGTGTGTTAACTAAACGCTGAATTTTTAATTTAAATGATTGTTCGTTTAGATTTAACTTCTTATATTCGATAATAAAGCTAGGATCCGCGGACGCCCGAGCCAACAGTTTCCGGATCTTTTTATTTTCCCGGTTCCTGACGTATTTCGCCCAGCACTTAGAACGCTTTGCCGGGGTTGTTTCCACTAGGAAACACACGCAAGAGTTAAGTGAGATATTGATATTTAGTTAAAAGAAACAGTTTGGTAATAATAAAAGGTAAATATAGCGAATAGGGGACCCAGCCCCAATGACCTTGACCTTGACATATGTTGTCAAGGACATAATTCTGAGTAACTTTTTCTTCTAATTTAATCGTCGCTCGTTGCTTATTAA
>NW_021852605.1:46624-48816 GCF_003651465.1 Formica exsecta | reverse complement strand
AAAAGTTTGAAATATACCAAAGTACATGCACGGACACAGGAAGCACGCGCGCGCGCGCGCACACACACACACACACACACACGGGGAGGGGGTGCAAGGGAGGCCTTCGGCCCCCCTCCCGCACTCACTCCGCCGGTAGGCAGGGTGGACCTCGCTTTACAACTTACAGAGTACATGCTACATTGTAAAGCAAGGTGCGGGAGGGGGGCCGAAGGCCCTCCTTGCACCCCTCCGTGTGTGTGTGTGTATGCGTGCTTCCTGTCCATTCATGTACTTTGGTATATTTCAAACTTGTAAGTTTTACCTTTTTCTCTTCCCCCGGCCCATGCGTTCGATTTACTATACATAAATAAATGAATCTGCTAAAAATACATTTTCAACACATATATTTTCAACTTTCACGTGTACATACACATTGATGTTAGCAGGTCGCGAAAATATTGCTTTGTGTTTACATTTGAATACCTTCCCTCAATGTTTATACTATTTCATGTTCATTTTTTATTATTTTCTGTACTAGTGAATTCTTATGATGACACAGTCTTGTTTAATTCTTCCAAGCGTAAAGTTCTTACTTCTCAATATATTAGTACAAATAATAGTGCATTTCGTTAATAATACAATGCATTTGCACGAATTTCTTCATTTAACATATAATTATGATGCTCTAATACAGTATCTTATTGATAAACAAGTTATTCGTGATAATATTCAATGTCCAAAATGTAGAAATATTATAACTTATACAAATATATTTAAAAGCTTTATCATGCATTGCACTAATAAATATTATAAGACTATATCTGGACGAAAAAGACAACGGATAACATGCAACTTTAAAATAAGTATGTTGAATAACACTTGGTTTTCTAAAACTCATTTGGATATGGTAAAAATTTGTCGGTTTATTGGATATTTTTTAATAATTAAACCACCACGACAATCTCTTATATGTAATGAGTTGGAAATACATGATAAAGCTGTTGTTGATTGGACAAATTTTTGTAGAGAGGTATGTAAATTAATATTTGAATGAAATATTCGGGTATATGTTTATATTTGTTACTTATACATGCATTTTTATATTTTTACTTTTTTAATATTTAGTTATTATCGGACTAGTTAATAAAAGAACAACAACACATTGGCGGAGAAGGGATTATTGTGGAAATAGATGAAGCCAAAATTGGGAAAAGAAAATTTAACAAAGGCCGTATGTTAAAAGGACAGTGGATATTTGGTGGCATAGAACGTGCCACAAACAAAGTTTTTATTGTACCTGTAGAAAACCGGAGTTCCAAAACGTTATTACCATTGATTCGTAAATATATTGCTCCTGGATCAATTATTTGATTGTTGGTGTGCTTATAATGTCCTCAAAAATGAAAACTATACACATCAAACAGTAAACCATTCTGGAAATTTTGTGGATCCTAATACTAAAGTTCATACACAAAACATAGAGAAATTATGGAGAGAAATGCGTGCTAATCTTCCACGTTTCGGTACTCGAGAATATTATTGTCAACATTATATTGCTGAATTTTTATTTAAAAGACTATACTTTTGATAAGCGTATTTTGATGTTTTTTTTTAAATAATGAGCAGATTATATCCAATAAATAATTAATTCAACATACTTATATTTTATTTTTGAACACCCTATATATGTAAAAACGTGTTTATTTCAGTTTATATGTGTAGTATACGTAGGACTATTTCTGTAAACTAACTTAAATATCCAGTTTTTCATTGTCAGACTACCCAGTAAGCAATTTGATAACAAATTGTTGCCAAATTGGCATCAAATTCGCTCAAAACTTGGTAACAAATCCAGTGCCATCTGTGTCCGCATTAAGCTTGTGTTTTGGTGACAAAGCTTGCTGACATAACCTGACAGCAAATTGACGGCAAAAACCGAGCAAAGCTTGACATGATTTGACGTCAAATTGGTGGCAAAAATCGAGCAAGATCTGCGCAAGACAATCTGACACCAGATTGTCAGCAAAATTCGAACAAATTCTGCAGCTTTTAGCCATTCATATAAAATAGTATATTTAAATGGATTTAAAGTCTCAACCATAAGTAACAAAATGATGATAAGTTTTGGTCATAAAATGACCATTAGATAATTAAACATTATATAAAATCATATATTAATGTGTTAAAACATATAGGTAAATTTAAATAAT
>NW_021852605.1:15968-27758 GCF_003651465.1 Formica exsecta | reverse complement strand
CTCTATATAATTATATATATATTTTTTTTGGGAAAGAAGTGAAATGGAACGATTCGGAGGGAATTGTTCTAGAAGTAGAGGGAGAAAATTTTCCTTCAGGGCCTGGCAGCTAGGTATGAATGCCAATCATGATATTACAACAGGATCCTGGCTAATCACACTTAGGGACCCGCGAAAGAGTAAGGATTGGTTAAGTCTAACTATAAGTATGAATACCAATCTTGACAGTGTTCAAGATCCTGGCTAATCACACTTGCGGACTCGCAAGAGAGAAAGGATTGCTCGAGTCTAACAATAAGCTTGAATGCCAATCTTGACAGTGTTCAAGATCCTGGCTAATCAAACTTTTGGACTCGCAAAAGAGAAAGGATTACTCGAGTCTAGCAATAAGCATGAATGCCAATCTTGACAGTGTTCAAGATCCTGGCTAATCAAACTTACGGACTCGCAAAAGAGAAAGGATTACTCGAGTCTAGCAATAAGCATGAATGCCAATCTTGACAGTGTTCAAGATCCTGGCTAATCAAACTTACGGACTCGCAAAGAAAAAAGTATTACTCGAGTCTAGCAATAAGCATGAATGCCAATCTTGACATTGTTCAAGATCCTGGCTAATCAACGGACAAAGGAAAGAAGGTTCAAAGGAGAGGAAATATAAAGATCTTTAATAATCAGAATTTAATTTAATAATGATATTAGTAAATATGTGTGCTTGGGTATTAATTGAAGATTTGAATTTAATAACAAACTGTTTCTTTTGAGTGGAAGGAAAAAATAAAATAAGAGAAAGGTGGAAAACAACAAAATAATATTCTTTGGTAGACTCACTACTTGTTGTGTGCAAAGGAAAAGATGTCTATTCTCGATAACCGAGTGATGCACAGCCCTCTGTCTGCCGGGAAACACCTAGCTGGAAAAGTGGGCTCGGAGATCCGCTCGATCATGGTGGTGTTGATTGATGCACAAACACGCACCACACGTCGGTTGTCCGCACGAATAATTCTTAAGTTATATAAGTATAACTCTTTGCACTGCACAACGCTCGGAAAACTGCGAGGATAGACTGATCGAGTTAGGTATGTCGATATGACAGAGTGGTCTGAAGGCAGAAGGTTTAGGATCGAGAATCGAAGATAAACTGACTTTTCTGAGGGAGGATTTCGCGTATGTCGAATCTTGGCGTCTCTTCGCATACCCTCTCCATTAGGCAAGCAATATTCTTTTTTAACGAATCAATCTTTAAAATGGTGCCCCTCTCATGAGTTGAGGGCATCTCCCTTCCAAAAGAAGGTCCAGGAGGTTGCGCCTATTGGTGTAGGCTTTTGTTTTTAAACATTAAGTTCCACTGGAGAGTCCGCCTTGATCGGCCAAGTTGACAGTTTTATTATTTACTTGAGTTTTATCTCAAGCAGATAACGCGCAAGGGTGGTCTAGCAGGCGAGCGCGTGGTGTCAAGTGTCGCGAGTTTCAGTCGCGAATCATAATTACGTAAATAAAACATCGCTCTAATTCTTAGAAGGGCCTTTATTCAAGACTCTTCTTATACCGCGTTTCCACTAGCGGATTTTCAAGAAAAATATTATTTGATCCATTTGTTTGTCTCTTGTATGCGCACTGTTTAGATTTCGAGTCTTCTCACGGTTCGAGTATCCTTTAGTTACTGTTTAAAATTCCTGGTCTGCTAGCGGACCTTTGTGTTCGAATATTTATCGCGCATGGTTTAAATTCTGATATATTAGTCTCGCCTGTTAGATATTCCTTTTAGTTTATTGTTTATGTCAAGTGCAAAGAGTTCCAGAGCGTTTAATATTACGTGAAAGAAAAGAATCGTGGAGTCCACCGGACGTAACAATATTAATTTAACAATTTTTTTATAAATTTTTTATTTAATATTAATTGACAGTCTTGTAATTTACCTTCCTAACGTTTTTTGAGTTCCTCTATCAAATTGCAAAAAAATAGTCGTCCCATTTGAAAAAGTGGAGTTGACCTTGAGATCTCCGAAGCGCCGCAACCCCGACGAATTGTGTTACCACCACTCGATGGCCCCTTTGAAACTATAAAACTTTTGTAAGAAAAAATTTTTTGTAACTGTTCTAGACTCGAAGATATTCGAGGTGGCAAAAGTTACTGATCCACCCTGTATATACAGGATGTCTTTTTAATCTTAACATGCAAATATCTCAAAACTTGTAAGTTTTAGAAGGAAACTGTTTAGACAAAAGTTGTTTGGTTCTGAGAGCTTTTTTATTAAGTACTTTTTGAGTTTTTTTATATTTTAATCTGACATATTTTGATATAAAAAATAAAGTATCTCGTAAAATATTTAGTGTTCAATAATCTTAACGTAATATTTTTATGTACAGAGTAATGAGACAAATCAATTAGTGTAAAAAAAACAATTGTTAAAAAAATACATTGTAAATAATTACATACTTTTTCTCAAAAACAATTATTTTTTTTATACCAATTGATTTGTCTCATTATTCTGTACATAAAAGTATTACGGTAAGATTATCGAAAACTGAATATTTTACGAAATATTTTATTTTTTATATCAAAATATTAAATTAAATATCAGATTAAAATATAAAACAACTCAAAAAGTACTTAATGAGAAAATACTTTATTAGAGTGTTTTGGAAAGCTCTCGAGGTAAGCTACAATAATATGTAATGAAAAATAGGAGGTTCTATTTAAAAAATTTAAAATGATTTTTATGTGACTTTGACGGTGCTATTCAAGGTCATACTAATATTATTATATAATGCACCACTTAGAGCTCTACAAATTTTGCATGAAACGCTTTTCACGAAAATGCGTTGTTTTCTCAAAAAACTGCTGATACGATTATATATATATACATATATTGCGACGACTTGGCAGTGATGCCAGTTTCGAGACTGCCACAGCCACAGCATATGGAGGGGATAACTCACACAAGCTTGAACCGTGTATATGTAATGCGCAGAGCGTTCTGCGCATTACATGTACACGGTTCAAGCTTGTGTGTGTATCCCCTCCATTACGGAGTCGTGTTGCTCGCGTCTCAATTCTGGGATCACTGCCTCTCCGTCGCGCGGATGGACGTTGCGCCGACGAACAGGAGCTAGTTCGCCGAGCGGAGGACGCGGGAAAGTCGTGGACAAAAACAGAAAGGATTAGATAAAAAATAACGCGCCGAATAGAAACGGGGTGTTGAGAGTTCCGCGCGTGCTATGACGGAAGATAGAATATCACACGGAAAACTAAGGTTGGGCGCCAGATACGGTCTTTCACGTATCAATTCGCGAAATGCCACGAGATAATTCCAAGAGCGAGATAAATCGAAATCCGCCATGGGCTGACTAGCTCGCCTAATGGTATAGGGGCAGGATGAGTATTGTATTAACGCGAGAATCTCCAGAGAGACGACACACGGTTAATTAAACGCGCAGTAATGTCTTAATCCGCGGAAACCGATACTCTCGAGGCTCCGGGGCTCGAATCGCTTGACGACGTGGCCGTGACGCAAAAATCTACACTAAAGAATCGGGTTCAGCTCGTATGCCAAAGTACGAATTCACGGCGACGACCGCAGAACGAAACAATCCCGGGCGCGATCGCGCGTGGCTATTTAGCGAAGGAAACCTCACCGGCACAATAACTCTTCTGGGGCTGCCACGGTGTAGACAACGTCCTTTCGGGCCCACTGCTCCGCCTTGAAAATGCCGGAATCCTCTCCGCTCGCCAATGGCTCTCGAAATCACTCGCCCAACAGGTTCTCTCGCTGTCTTCGCTCGTCATAAATGCTCGCTTCCGCACGCAGGTTCGCGATCCAGAATCGATACCTCCGGGCCAGCCGGGGCTGCGCACACGGGGTGCATATTACCGCGACCAATTACGCGCTACCGCGGGCTGTGGCCAGCGGACGGCGTGCTCACGATCGGGAGTGCGCGCGCCCCCGTTATCGTGAACGATATTTTGCTGGGGCCCGCTCGGTGGGGCCGTTGCGGGGTCCAGATCGTACGGCTTGGCCGGAAGTATGATTACAACTTTTGCTGCCGTCTTTTCCTGCGTCCTGCAGCGGCAGTATTACTGCACTACCACAGTATATGTATAACCAGTAGCGTTACTTGATGGAAACAGCGTCCAAAAAGTGCTACAGCGCATGCGTTGCATCACCACCGACAACATGGCGTAAATATTGATATGAATTCGATATTTGATCAATTCATGTCATTCATTTTTTAAACGTATACGTTTAAAACATTTAACAAATTTAAATTAAATTAAAAATATCAAGTGTGTATAGTGCATGATGTGGTTATGTGCAATGAGTGATTGTAATGTACATAATGTAGAGTACATAATGGGCGCGTTCGGCAGAGAAAGCGCTCAGTTATTGTCTTGTCAACACTCGACGTTCACGTTCGATTGCTACTGAGCGATTTTCTCTGTTGAACGCGCCCATTGCCACTCGGAGACCACATCAAATTGGGAGATTGAAAAATTGTTAGATTTGATAAAAAACTCGCAATTTCATAGCAAAAAGGCTAAAAAATCAATAAAATCTTGATTTTGACAAAATCTTGTGCAAAATCCACCAAAATTATTAAAATATGTGATTGGGACAAAAATGTTTCCTTTAAAAACACATAAAATCACTGAAAATCATATTCAAAATAGCTCAAAACATTCAATTTTTCAAATCTCCCAATTTCTCCCCAATCAAATAATTTTCAAAAATTAAAATAAAGCAAAAACCTACCTTAAAATCAAGTAAAATAATTAAAAAAAGCAATTTATCAAAAAATTCTTCAATTTTATTTCACTCCGAGACCACTACCGATTGGGGCAAACGTCTTTCTCTTAAAACACCAATTTTAAAGAGAATAATATTAAAATTAAGTCATAAATATATGAAAATCACGTTTTTCATAAAATTTCCCCAATCAAAATTTAAATGAAAAAAGCATTGAATAAGAATAATATATATTATAATATAATATACATTTAATATTATTACTTATTTATTTCATTTTTTACTTATTTTCATATGATTACTTACGTTATTTTAATGTTACATTTGCAAATTTATACTATCTATTTAAAAAAATATGAATCGCGGTTACTTATATAATATAAAAATTATTTCGTCTTTCTCTTAAAACACCAATTTTAAAGAGAATAATATTAAAATTAAGTCATAAATATATGAAAATCACGTTTTTCATAAAATTTCCCCAATCAAAATTTAAATAAAAAAAGCATTGAAAAATTACCAAAAAATGGGTAAAATTCTATAACAATCCTTCAGTTTTCTACTCTCCAAAAGGGGATTTCATTTCTAAACCAAGAGGATTGGACACTTAAGAAACAAAAAATTTTATAGTTGCTCCTTCCTTTCTTACAATTTAAATATTAGCGCGCTATTGCCATCAAGAACATGGCGGCATGACACGTGATTTCAGACGCAAACAACATAAGGATTGACACGGAGGGCCGCTACTGGTTATACAGGGTGTCATAGACCACCCGTACACCCCTTTTCTTTCAAAAACTAAGCATTTTAGAGAAATCAATGACACCATCTTATGTTCCCCTCAAAACCACCCAATTTTTGTTGAAAACGTTTTTCTCTAAAATGCTTAGTTTTTGAAATAAAAGGGGTGTACGGGTGGTCTAGGACACCCTGTACATATAATGTGGCAGTACCTCCACGGGGCGCGACTCTGGTCCTGGGTCCTTGCGCGAGGATTCGCTCGTTGTCTAGTGCGTCGCGCATCACGCGCGCGGATCCTGATCCCGTCGTGACGTCGAAATATTTTCGCTGCTTGTTCTGGTTGTCGAAGTGCTAGCCCTTCGGCCCTCGCAGGTCGCCCTTGATTGACGGTAGTAGTTTCCATCGTCCTTTATCGGTTTCCCGCTCTCTCTGCCGATGAGACTCCCATAATAAATACTCATACGATAGCAACAAAAAAAACAAGCGGAATTAATATAATGAACGAAATCTCAATTAACAATGCCTTTCTGGAGACTACGGTACGGTTTTCGCAATTTCTCGACTGGCGCGGCCCTTTAGCCCGCGCTTTGCGATCGGAGAGGGATCCGGCAGACGCGCGCGAGACGGCAACGTCACAATATACAGGGTATCTCACAACCTCTGTACAATATTTTAATAGCATATTCTAGAGGCAAAATGGAGTAATAAATCTTAATATAAAAATATCGAGGCTACAATAGTTTTTGAGTTATAAGTGATCAAAGTTTGTCAATAATATTGCGTAGAATTCGCGCCCTCAGACTCGTAACTATATTTAAACACGTACTGATGTCACCTGTTATTGTGTGTGTGTGTTGATAGATAAAATAAATAAATTGATTTCCACAAAACTTCTCCGCGCGATCAAAACAAAAATAAACTTCGTTTCCAAAATGTGTGAAAATATTAAGTTTATATTTCTATTTAAATATAATAATTAATCAACAACTTAAATTGTTATTTAAAAAAAAAATAAATATTTTGCGTACAATATTTATAGTTCATTAATATCAGCTGACCGTCGTACATAATATTCAGAGACATAAAAAATAATAAAATCAGCTGTGCAGTAAACATCAATATTATCTGATTTGTAAAATCAATAACAGATGACAGAGATCGGTACGCGTGTATGTTACGGATCTGAGCGCGCGAGCTCTACGCGATATCATAGACAAACTTTGATCGCTTATAACTCAAAAACTATTGTAGTCTCAAAATTTTTGTATTAGCATTTTTGACTCTATTTTATCTCTAGAATACACTATTAAAGTATTATACGAAGATTGTGAGACACCCTGTATACATATACAGGGTGGGGCATTTATATTGGGACACCTAAATATCTAAAAAATAAAGCAAGATAGAAAGAAATGTTTCAGACAAAAGTTGTTCGGTTCTAAGGGGATCATAAGATGGTGCCATTAGTTTGACCTCTGGTGGAGAGGCTTAGGAGATTTCAATGTCAATCTTGTTTTTTTAAATGGAAATACCCCAATTTTTTACATAAATCGATTCCTTGCAATATTTTTTATAAAAAGTTATAGGGGTATGATGGCCAAAAGTTTAACATTTTACGAGATATTTTATACTTTATTTTATTACTTTACTTCGACATAATTTTACATAAACTATGAAATATCTCATAAAATTATTTATTTTGCAATAATGTTACCTTAATATTTGAAGCTCAAAAAATGAGAGACATCAATTGGTGTAAAAAAATAATACAATTAATTTTAAGAAAAAAAATTTATTTTATTAAATGCTCAAAATGATGACCATCAACGTCAATACACTTTTGAATACGTTTAATGAGAGATTGATGAACGTTAAAATCATCCTATCAATATCGCGACAAGCATTTTTAATACGTTCTGTCATAATTTCTGGCGTAGTTGGTACATCTTGATATACGATTCCTTTAAAAAACCCCCACAAAAAAAAAATCTAAAGATGTTAAATCTGGTGAACGGGCAGGTTAATGAACCGTGTTCCTCCTCGTCCTATCCACCTATTATTATAATCTCTGTCTAATTTTTCTCGAGCTTGACGTGAAAAGTTCGCTGGACAACCATCTTGCTGAAACCACATACGCATTCTTAGTTCGTAAGGTAGTTCATCAAGTAGTAATGGTAGTTCTTGATCTAAAAAATCTCTGTACTTTTGTCCATTCAACGTCCCATCAAAGAAGTAAGGTCCAATTAATGTATCACCAATAATTCCGCACCATACGTTAACACTCCATGGCCGCTGATGTTCAACTTCTCGTAAACATCTTGGATTTTCCACAGCCCAGTAATGCATGTTATGTCGATTGACTTCTCCATAATTTATGAAAGTTGATTCATCAGAAAATAAGACAGAAAGGAAAAAATTGTTATTTTCTTCTATTTTTCGTTGCGCCCAACGACAAAACGTCACTCGATTTTGAAAATCAGTATTACTTAGCTGTTGATGTAATGAAATTTTTTGAGATTCACCATAAATAAAAATCATATTATTTTTTTCTTCCAAAGTTAATCTTTCCATTTTAACTAAATAAATTGTTCTTACTTAAATAGTACACTGTACACAAGAACGAAATGACTAGCGTAATACTTTCGTACTACATTATTTGCTTCTCAATGAGCAACTAAATAACTTTTATGTCAATAACTTTGAAGACGTGCGTTGTATTATTATGTCAATAATTCTTTACCAAATGTACACAATAATGTTATTATTGTGTATGTTTGGTAAAGAATTATTGGCAATACATTCATTGAGTCGTACTACACCAGAAAATATGAAAAAACATATTATAAATGCTTGTCGCGTAAAGTATAAAATATCTCGTAAACTATTAAACTTTTGGCCATCATACCCCTATAACTTTTTATGCAAAATATTGCAAGGAATCGATTTATGTAAAAAAATTGGGGTATTTCCATTTAAAAAAACAAAATTGACATTGAAATCTCCGGTAAAAAAATTTGGGTGTTTCCATTTAAAAAAACAAGATTGACATTGAAATCTCCGAAGCGTCTCCACCCAAGGTCAAACTAATAGCAGTATCTTATGACTCCCTTAGAACCGAACAACTTTTGTCTGAAACATTTCTTTCTATCTTGCTTTATTTTTTAGATATTTAGGTGTCTCAATATAAATGCCCCACCCTGTATATTTTAAGAAAGAAGAAAAAAAAATGATATGGAGGGGATTATTATGGAAATAGGGGGGAGAAGATTTTCTTCTAAGCCTGGCAGCTAAATATGAATGCCAATCATGATATTATACCAGGTTCTTGGCTAATGACACTTAGGGACCCGCGAAAGGATAAGGATTGGTTAAGTCTAATTATAAGTATGAATACCAATCTCGACAGTGTTCAAGATCCTGACTAATCACACTTACGGACTCGCAAGAGAGAAAGGATCACTCGAATCTAGCAATAAGCATGAATGCCAATCTTGACAGTGTTCAAGATCCTGGCTAATCAACTTACGGACTCGCAAAGGAAAGAAGGTTCAAAAAAGAGGAAATATAAAATATTTAATAATCAGAATTTAATTTAATAATGATATTAGTAAATATGTGTGCTTGGGTATTGATTGAAGATCTGAATTTAATAATAAACTGTTTCTTTTGAGTGGAAGGGAAAAATAAAATAAAAGAAAGGTGGAAAACAACAAAAATAACATTCTTTGATAGACTCACTGCTTGTTGTGTGCGAAGGAAAAGATGTCTATTCTCGATACCCGAGTGATGCACAACCCTCTGTCTGCCGGGGAAGATCTGGCTGGAAAAATGGGCCCGGAGATCCGCTCGGTCACGGTGGTGTTGATTGATGCACAAACACACACCACACGTCGGTTGTCCGAACGAATAATTCTTAAGTTATATAACTATAACTCTTTGCACTGCACAACACTCGGAAAACTATAAGGATAGACTGGTCGAGTTTGGTATGTCGATACGACAGAGCGGTTTAAAGCCAGAAGGTTTAGGATCGAGAGGCAAAAATGAGCTGAACTTTCTGAGGGAGGATTTCGCGTATTTCGAATCTTAGCGTCTCCCCACGTAGCCTCTCCATTAGGCAATCAGAATCCTTTTTTTAACAAATCAAATCTTTACTATTTACCCCTCTCATGAGTAGGTGCTACCTTTCCAGAAGAAGGTCCAGAAATTGCGCCTATTGGTGTAGGCTTTTGTTTTTAGAAGTTAAGTCCAACCTATTGGAGAGTCCGTTATGATCGGCTAAGTTGACATTTCTATTATTCCCGTTGAAATTTATCTCAAACAGATAACACAAGAGGGTGGTCTGGCAGGCGAGCACGCGGTGTCAAGTATCGCGAGTTCTGATTACGAATCTTGGTTTCATCTGTAAACCATCGTCCCTGTCCTTCTCCTTATTCTTTGTTCTAAACCCTTAAGCCTGTTGCGCGGACCTTAGAGTTGAATATTGGATCCATCTGTTTGTTTTCCGTTCGCACATGGTCTAGATTTCTAGCGTTCGAGGGTCTCTTATCTTTGTTTAAAATTTTCGAATCTTTGACATGGGTCTTAGTCCCGGAATATTTATTGATCCGTCTCATGGTTAAAGAATTTTATCATTCTGAAAGATTAGTCTCGCCTGCTAGATATTTCTTGGTTTATTGTTTACGTCGTGTGCAGAAAGGTTCCAGAGCGTAATTTCTTATATCAGTGGAAGATTTTTTATGAAAGAAAAGGATCGTGGAGTCCACCAGACGTAACACTGGATTATAATCATTAATATTGACTTCCTCTTTCAATCTTGGCAAATCGTAGAATCAGCTTCTTGTTTTCAAATTTCTTCTGTCCGCTATTGAAACAGCAACGTCTTTAATTTTCAAAGTATTTGTTACGGATCGTGAAAAGCCAAACCTGCATACTTTAGAAAAACCTACTTTAGTTTTTTTATGCGCAAGCAGTAATTATTAGGTTTATATTGTTAATTTATGTATTTACACGTCGGTATAATTCAGGTGATAACTGTTTATTTGGAATTTTACAACTGGCATATTTTAAAATAAAAGATGCAATATCTTCATTAGAAGATATACCAATTATCATTTATTATCCACGAATCTCGAAGTTGATACAGGATCAAGAGCAATAAATTCGTTTGCAGATTTTTGATTGGCAATTGGTTCATTTATTTCTCGAAGATATTCTATCAAATCGGTCCATAACCATTCACATGGACTGATGTTAAGAAACCAAATAGCAGATTCATAATTACATATTATACAATGCAAATTACTTCTAGGTATTCTCCAATATTGTTCTGTATTCCGTAACTTTGAAAATATAGTACTTAAAAAAGATATAAAAGTAAGGCTCTTAACGAATAAAATCAAGAATATCAAAATAAAATGGCAAGAAGAGCCAAGCGCAGTATTAAGGGCGCATAAATATATATTTTAATCAAGTAAAATCCGAGTAAAAAGGCAAAAGAGCCACGCGCAGTTTTTAGGGCGCAAAGGTATATAATTTAAACCAAAAAATAAATTAAAAAATTAGAGAATTTCTTTAATTACATGATTCGCGAATGGCAACATTTCACATTATAAATTCATTACTGCGGTTAGACTGATATTAGATTCTACTTTTTTTACTTTCAATGGAGTAATTTACAAACAAACTTTCGGTACTCCTATGGGTTCTCCATTGTCCCCCATTATCGCGGACATAGTCCTTCAAGATCTGGAATCTAAAGCTCTTGGGTCTCTGAATTATACCCCCCCATTTTTTGTCAGATATGTTGATGACATTGCAATGGCGGCTCCCTCTTCCCTCCTCAACCACACTCTAGACACTTTCAATACATTCCACCCACGTCTGCAATTCACAATTGAGATTGGAGAGGAAAACCGACTTAATTTCTTGGATATTACCATGATCCTGAATGATAACCACCTGACCTTTGACTGGTACCACAAGCCTACCTTTTCAGGGAGATATTTACATTTCCTGTCGAATCACCCTCTTTGTCAGAAGAGGGGTACTGTGATCGGTTTAACCGACAGAGTGTTTCGGTTGTCTCACCCGTTGTTTCATCGAAAAAATTTTGAATTAATTATTAGAATTTTGATAGATAATGGTTATCCTCTCAGATTCATTTTCGATGTCGTTCGTGAACGCCTGAAAACTCTTGTTCATAACAATTCTAATTTTGACTGCGATAAACATACTGAAGATTCTGAGAGAGTTTCTTACTTTACTATACCTTACGTTCCTTCAATATCCGAACAATTTAAAAA
>NW_021852605.1:7646-13141 GCF_003651465.1 Formica exsecta | reverse complement strand
TAAAGATTTCCCTGCGCTAAGCCATCGAACTTCGGAATACAGAGGTATATCTGTATAAATTGCATTATGCTCTTCGAGAAAGGATTGGAACTTTCTGTGATTCAGAAATTTGTGACCGCCTTTTATTGCATTAATAATTTTAGTAACAATCTGCATTGCGGTACACAATTTAATCGCTTTCCCACATAATGCTTCTTGATGAATTATGCAATGAATGAGGGGGAATTTTAAATCTCGCTGCTTTATTTGGCCGAAGAATCCAATTTTCGAACCAGTCATTGATTTCGCGCCATCAGTTATGATAGCCGAACATTTTGAAAAATCGATATTAAATTTTTGTAGGGTTTGTTCAACGGCTTTAAAAATGTCTAGACCGGTTGTTGTGTCATGTAAAGGTACGAAATTTAAAAGCTCCTCGATACATGAGAAATTGGTTTGTACGATTCGAGCAAATATACTCAATTGACTCACGTGTCGATTATCGGTGCTTTCATCAAGACACAATGAAAAATATGAGCACGTTGACAATAAATATTTTAATTTCTCTTCTATGGAAGACGCGATATGAGTAATTCTCGATGCTATTGTTTTTTTACTTAATGGAATACTAGAAGCTTCTGAGAGAGTTAAGGAATTTCCGAATGATTTGACAGCTTCGACAAGGCATTCTTTTACAAATTCACCTTCGGTAAACGGTTTCGAATGTTTAGCGATAAGACGCGATATGGCATATGAAGCAGTAGCTGCTTTTGCAGAAGACGTAGCATCATTATCTATAAAATCTACATCAAAAATTGGACTACGACTACAACCTTCTCGATATACTAATTTAAATCCTTCTATTAAATTAGACTTTTCTTGATACACATATTTTGAATACTCCTTGAAATGCTTGTTTATGTAATGTTTCTCAATCACAAATTTTTTAACAACAGATGGTTGATAACCGCACAGAAGACAAATCGTTTTATTAAAAATACATGCAAAGAAACTATCTTCCCACACTTTATCATATGGTTGTACATACCTCTGTTCACCTGCCATCCTCCACGTTTAATGAGATTAAATGTGGAAAAAATCAAAATTGCACAAGAAACACTTTCTCTGATAAGAACTTTTTCTTAAAGACACTTTATACGCTCGTTTCACAAGAAACTGACTGCGCGGCGCGTACCGGCAGTATTTACAGATTGACGGTTAAAAACAAGAGAGTCTTAAAACACTTCCGCATCGATAGTAGCGTGCGCCGATTTTAATACTCTCTTGTTAGGGGGTTAATCGGGTAAGTGTACTGCGTGTAAGTATTGGTTTGCCCTTCGTGATGGCTGCTAACTCCTCCTTGTAGTTGGCAGCTTGGACGACTCGGATCCAACTCAGGCGCGCTTCCTCGACTTCGCGGGTCCCAAGGACGAGCCGGACCGCAGGATTGGCCCGTACATCGGGCGCTCGCTTCTCCTGATGACGACGAAGCCAGCGGCGACACCAGGCCGAGATTCGTAGCAACCGATGGAGCGTGGAGTACCGGCTTAGTATAATCGGCTCCTCGGTGGCCTCTTTGCCAATGGTCGCAGCGTGCACTAGCGTGCGTCGTTCTGGGAGCTCGTTGTCGCTGTTCTCGTCATCGGAGATCGCCCAGCGGTCCGTCTCAGCTCGCAGCCAGGGAGGTCCGTGCCACCAGAGGGGGTGATCGACCAGCTCCTTTGGAGACAGCCCCCGTGAAGCACAATCCGCAGGGTTGTCTCGACCAGGGATGCGATGCCACCGGGCGTCTGGCAAGGATGTCTGGATCTCCGACACTCGGTTGGCCACGTACGTCTTTCAAGAAGTCGGGTGTCCACGGATCCATCCTAGAGCTACGGTAGAGTCCGACCAGAGGTGAAGGGGCACCTCCGTTGCTTCCAGGACGTGACGGATGTGACTGATGAGCCGAGCGAGCAGCGTTGCTGCACAAAGTTCTAAACGTGGTAGAGTTATCTGCTTTAGCGGCGCTACCTTGGTTTTCGCGGTAACTAGCGCGACCTCTACACGTCCTTCCCGATCCTCTGTCCGCAGATAAGCGACTGCGGCGTAGGCTCTTTCAGATGCGTCGGCGAAGCCATGGATTTCCCTCCGGCAGCCAGTTCCGCTATTCAGCCAGCGGGGAACGCGGATGCTCTCCAACAGAGGTAGCTCCGCCTGGAACTCCAGCCACCGCTGAGCGTCGCCGTCGGGGAGCGGTGTGTCCCAGTCGACTCCCAGTAACCACGTCGACTGTATAAGTATCTTGGCTCGCACCGTGGTGGGTGCGAGCCATCCCATCGGGTCAAATAACTTGGCCGTTAGTGACAGGACTGTCCTTTTAGATATCCTGTCCAGCCGCATCGTTGGCGTCGAGAAGGCGAAGTTGTCATTGTGCGGGTGCCATCTGAGGCCCAAGGTAGCGTGGCTCTCACCTGGTTGCCACCACCGGGGCTCCCGCTGTAGAAGGTCCTCCGCTGGCAGACTCTCGAGCAATGACGAATGGTTGGCCGACCACTTCTTCAGCGGGAAACCGCCCGCCCTGCAGATCTGCGTGAGTTGCTGCTGGATCTCCTCAGTCTCAGCAACGGTTGGTGCCCCCGTCAGGACGTCGTCCATGTAGACGTCCCGTCGAAGGACGTCCGCACCGAGGGGCCACCTGGAGGCTTCGTCATCCGCGAGTTGTCGGAGAGTGCGAATCGCCAAATAGGGAGCGCACGCCAACCCGTAAGTCACGGTGTTCAGTTGGAACTCCTTGATGTCCATATCTTTACCTTCACGCCACACAATCCTTTGCAGGTCGCGATCCTGAGGGTGGACGTCGATCTGCCTATACATTTTTTCGATGTCCGAGGCAATGGCATATCGATGACGACGCCACCGCAGCAGAATATCAGCAAGCGCTGGTAGTAGGTTCGGTCCGACTTGCAGGTGCTGATTGAGGGTCTCTCCCGACGGCAATCTTGACGAGCCATTAAACACGACCCGCAGCTTGGTCGTGGAGCTAGCTTCCCGCATCACGCCGTGATGAGGAAGATAGCAGAGCCGCTTGTTGACCCGGTCAGCGTCCGATGAGGCCGGCGTCATGTGATGTAAGTCGGCATATTGGCGCAGGAAATCGGCGTACAACTCATGGAACGAGGCGTCTCGAGAAAATCTGGTCTCCATGTGTTTTAGCACTCGTAGTGCTGCTCGACGGGTTCCGCTGAGATCCGGTAGCGGCTCAACGACAGGAAGGCGCACAGTGTATCGCCCGTCGGGCCCTCGGGTATGCGTGCGGACGAAGTGATCCTCGCACTCTTGATCGTCCTTGGATAGCGTTGTGGCGGCCAGCGGCATTTCTTCCTGCTCCCAGAAGCGGCGCACCATTCCCGCGAGATCCTCCTCGACACGGCACTGGTGAGTATGGGCCCTTGAAGAAGCGGTGGCTTCACCTATAGCTCCCGATAGGATCCACCCGAGCTTCATGTTTTGGGCCACCAATTCGCGGTGGCGTCCTTTGCGTAGGCCTTGGCAGAGGATGGCGGCGTGGATATCTGCTCCGAGGAGTATGTCGACTGGGTCAGAAGCGCCGTACTCCGGATCCGCAAGCTCCAGTCCCTGTAGGTGAGGCCAATCTCTAGCACCGGAGTCTACTCCGCCGGCGTAGACGGTGATCCGCGGAAGCACGAGCGCGGGAATGGACATCGCTGCCCCTCCGTGTCGCGGCGAAAGCGAGAGGGCGACGCGACCTTTGGCATGACCGGACTTCTGCCCACCAACCCCGAATACGCTGACCGATGCGGGTGTGCGTGGCAGTCTCAGCCTTTGCGCGAGGCGCTCGGAGATGATTGACGACTCAGAGCCCTGGTCGATGAGAGCGCGCGCGGGGTGCAACAATCCGTGTCGGTCGGCGACGCGGACGCGGGCTGTTGCGAGGAGCACTATTACTGGCTTGTCCGAAGGTCCTTGCGCGATTTCCCTGCGCTAAGCCATCGAACTTCGGAATACAGAGGTATATCTGTATAAATTGCATTATGCTCTTCGAGAAAGGATTGGAACTTTCTGTGATTCAGAAATTTGTGACCGCCTTTTATTGCATTAATAATTTTAGTAACAATCTGCATTGCGGTACACAATTTAATCGCTTTCCCACATAATGCTTCTTGATGAATTATGCAATGAATGAGGGGGAATTTTAAATCTCGCTGCTTTATTTGGCCGAAGAATCCAATTTTCGAACCAGTCATTGATTTCGCGCCATCAGTTATGATAGCCGAACATTTTGAAAAATCGATATTAAATTTTTGTAGGGTTTGTTCAACGGCTTTAAAAATGTCTAGACCGGTTGTTGTGTCATGTAAAGGTACGAAATTTAAAAGCTCCTCGATACATGAGAAATTGGTTTGTACGATTCGAGCAAATATACTCAATTGACTCACGTGTCGATTATCGGTGCTTTCATCAAGACACAATGAAAAATATGAGCACGTTGACAATAAATATTTTAATTTCTCTTCTATGGAAGACGCGATATGAGTAATTCTCGATGCTATTGTTTTTTTACTTAATGGAATACTAGAAGCTTCTGAGAGAGTTAAGGAATTTCCGAATGATTTGACAGCTTCGACAAGGCATTCTTTTACAAATTCACCTTCGGTAAACGGTTTCGAATGTTTAGCGATAAGACGCGATATGGCATATGAAGCAGTAGCTGCTTTTGCAGAAGACGTAGCATCATTATCTATAAAATCTACATCAAAAATTGGACTACGACTACAACCTTCTCGATATACTAATTTAAATCCTTCTATTAAATTAGACTTTTCTTGATACACATATTTTGAATACTCCTTGAAATGCTTGTTTATGAAATGTTTCTCAATCACAAATTTTTTAACAACAGATGGTTGATAACCGCACAGAAGACAAA
The DNA here is from genome assembly GCF_003651465.1 of Formica exsecta. Taxonomy (NCBI): domain Eukaryota; kingdom Metazoa; phylum Arthropoda; class Insecta; order Hymenoptera; family Formicidae; genus Formica; species Formica exsecta. Next base: position 8,232 of record NW_021852605.1, on the reverse strand, counting down.
TCGTTTTATTAAAAATACATGCAAAGAAACTATTTTCCCACACTTTATAATATAGTTGTACGTACCTCTGTTCACCTGCCATCCTCCACGTTTAATGAGATTAAATGTGGAAAAAATCAAAATTGCACAAGAAACACTTTCTCTGATAAGAACTTTTTCTTAAAGACACTTTATACGCTCGTTTCACAAGAAACTGACTGCGCGGCGCGTACCGACAGTATCTACAGTTTGACGGTTAAAAACAAGAGAGTATTAAAACACTTGCGCATCGATAGTAGCGTGCGCCGATTTAAAAGTGACCTTAAATTAGGATATTTAGGATTATTAATAGATGGACGTTTCAAAATTTCCTTCTACATATTATCAAAATTTATTTTAGCAAAATTTTGTTTTTCTTCAATAGTAAAATCTGAATACAATGTAAGCCATTCTTTCTTTAAACCATCTTCATCAAAGCCGTTGAGGGTTTTTGCGACAAAAGAAACATCATTAAAAGATGTTTCTCTATTACTATCAAATAAAGCTATTTGTGGTTGAAAAACTTGTAATTTAAACAAAAATACATTATTAACAGGTAACATCTTTC
>NW_021852605.1:0-853 GCF_003651465.1 Formica exsecta | reverse complement strand
AATTTACATAATATGATAAGTAAATTACTTTAAATTATAAAGCAATAATTGCTCGAATAATCTCATAAGTTTTATTTTTTAATAAATTTCATACATATTTTTAAAAATATTTTCTTTATGTTATAAAGGAATAATTGCTTTCAAAAGAAAATTGAAGAATAATAATTGTATATATAATTTAAAATTTAATAATTCAAATAATTGTTACATATTTTATTTAAAAAATAATCTATTTTATAATGCAAAACTTCCTTGAGATATTTTCGCTTATAATTTATCAATAATTAGTATCAATAATTAGTAATGTCATCAAATATCAATAATTAATAATGTCATCAAACGCTACGATAAATGTAATAATGATGAGAGTATGGCAATAGGAGCTCAACAAATTAATTTATACAATTTTTATGCACCAATTACTTGCTTCGTTTTTTATTGGTTTGCGCTGAAGAAAGCCCAAATATTTTTTTCAAATATTTCCTTTCTTTTCTTTCCTGATCACTCGTTAATATCAAAATCTTGCGCTCTCAGGCACAACTTCGTTATCAAAGCACACGTGTTACGCACATACACGCACTCACACCGGAAAATAACAACACGTATTTTAAGAAATTAAACTTAATTACTTAAATAATAATCAGAAATAACAAAAATAACACGATAAATAATAATATTTAGAATAATATAAGGCCAACGATCAATCGCGTTCAAACCGTATGTCAGCCATCATTCGATTAATCGAATATAATACCAAAAACAATATCGCGCCGGTTGTTGATAAACAAACCCCTTAACGATGATCTCCCTGAAACGTTAAGGGATGCAATCTACTGACATAACAATAAATAAA
>NW_021852604.1:0-427 GCF_003651465.1 Formica exsecta | reverse complement strand
TAATTTAATTATCTTGGCTGAACTTTTCTATTCCTCTTCTAATAATTTTAAAACTTTTGCTCTTTCTTTATATTACATACATTTTTATCACATCGTGTCATGAGAATAAGCCTATATTATTCGCAATCGAAGTGACCCAGGAAGACGCGATAATCAACGGATTATGCATTAACCTTGACTATTATTAAGTGTACTAATCACTCGCGGCATGCGTTTGCAATTGCACAATTAAAACGACAAGTTGTCGTTAATTACTGTTTACCTAACAGTTTACACGATTCGTGTCGCAAGAGAAGCGTTTTTCCCCCCATCTACATTCTTGCCAGCTTGTATTTTTCCGCAGTTTTATTCTTTACGTATAATTGTATCTTAAACATCAGAGAGCATGCGTGTAATTAATTTTCTTGCCTCATAATTGGTAATAAAT
>NW_021852603.1:0-450 GCF_003651465.1 Formica exsecta | reverse complement strand
GAAGAAATTTAAAATTCTGTGTTTGATAGCCAATCGTGTGATACTAAGCTGCTCAATTGTCGTGTATTTGAAGGCTGAGGGAAGGAGGGAACGTAATTGCGCACATGAAGTTATTTGCGCCTTGCGCATGTAGGTTGTCACGTGATCTAGCATTATAGGATGTGTTAAAAAATTCTATTTAATCGGATTGACTAGAGTCCAATCGAGATGAAAGGAACTAAAATTTCCTTGTCCTGATTCGTCAAATTTCAATCTCAATGCATAGTCTGATACGGGCTTAACCGGACTTGGTGAAATTGGCCCTGATGGCCCTTGCACACTGGACGCGATGGGCGATATCCAATGAGAGCTCTGGTTTTCCGAAGAAATAAAGCTCTCATTGGATATCGCCCATTGTTCATTGCCCATCGCGTCCAGTGTGCGAGGGCTATGAGTGTGAGCCGTAGTAAT
>NW_021852602.1:0-1035 GCF_003651465.1 Formica exsecta | reverse complement strand
ATTTTTTTAAATCCGTTTTAATCGACCATTTTCGGCAGGGCATGTTATATAGCAGTTATATTCTTTGTTTGCTGGGCTATTTGTTATATAAGAGCCGGTTACACCTTCGGATAAATGTAATTTTTTAAATAAATATAAATAAGAAAGTAAAATAGTAATATAAGAATATATTTATTTAGCCTAAATAAATATATTTACCGCTGGTTCATCCATAATGATATGGTCTTGCCGGTTGATGCCTGCACAGATGCGATAACATTATGGATCTTCTCGAGGAGAAATAATGCACAATTTTCGATGGCACTACGGATCAAGGGAACGAAACGCGCGCGCGTACGCGCGTGCATGCGACGAGATTTATTTATGGTGCTTCGCTGTATCTCTCAAACGATATTTTTCGCTCCGCGTTTATTTTCAGATATACATATGCACGCCCGCGTGCGGAGTTTGCGACGGAAAACCAAAGCCCTCGTATTTTACAATAACGCTCCCCGTCCCACCATACGAGAAGCGGATTTATTTATTCAAGTGTCACGACGATAGTGATGCCTCTGATGATAGTAGATGCCTCTTGCCTCTGCCTGTTAATGCACCGGTATATAGACTGTAAACCGAATCTGCTCGGTATCTGATGATCGTTTGCGCATGCGCAGTAAATGTGACTCGCATAATACGAATAACGAAAGATATAAATTGATCATATATCAAATCCTCTTTACTTTTTATTCTTAATGTTAATTTTTTTATAATCTGCAAAAGTCAATTGCAATTAAAAATTTCACTATAAAATTAAAATTTAAAAATTATATAAAACTTACCTGATTTATTAAATCCTTTATTAGTCTCAATGTGTTTGGATTGGCTCTTCGCCACAAGATTTGGATCTTCGCCACAAGATCACTTTGGCGGATCTGAATTATATATATATATATGTAGACCTTTTTTATGACCAATTTATGTGGTAACACTGTAACATAACAAAAATATCACATAAGCATATATTTCTAAACGATGGAGCAAATTATAAAAGGAATA
>NW_021852601.1:0-462 GCF_003651465.1 Formica exsecta | reverse complement strand
TTCGATATCTCGAAGTGTCACTCACTCGCACTCAATTTACTCGCGCTCGAAATAATAATTCTTTTTTATAAAACTAAGTAGATGTTATGAACTAAGTAATTCTAGTTATAACTGATAACACCAGAACAGAACACAGAACAAACAGATATATTAACAAATGTAAATGCCCGTGATGTGCGTCCGCACGGCAGAACAGCTGTCATAAGTAGAGATCGAAGTGTATATAGGTGAAGTTCGTTCGCTATCTTTCTGTTGCGTGCCTATAAATGAAATTTGTGGAAAATACTATAAAAACGTGCACGCAGACGAGCTGAAACACTCATCACATCAAGCCCTTTTCATATCGGATCCCCACTCCGGGCTTGAAACAGAAAAAATATAACAGCGATAGACCCAAAAATATACCAGTGAAGGACTAGTCAGTAGCAAGCGAACCATGGCGATATGGAACGTTCCTTACCA
>NW_021852600.1:0-301 GCF_003651465.1 Formica exsecta | reverse complement strand
TTCCAATTTTTTGTGTATTACACACTATATATATATATATATATATATATATATATATACATATAAATGATCTATAATTTGTCGTGAAATTATTCTAGTTATCAATGTTATATGTTGTGTGTGTGTGCGTGTGTAATACACGAAAGATTGAAAGTCGTAAAAAACATACAAATAAAAGTGTATATCAGGTATGTAATAAAATATGTGACGCGCGTACACACATAACATCCATATATATACTATTGCGTCCGCGGAAATCGAGATATATCGAAGCGACTTGCGTCATTATTTCCACTCATTC
>NW_021852599.1:0-253 GCF_003651465.1 Formica exsecta | reverse complement strand
ATGATAATAGTTTTATACATGACAACTAATTAATTTCAGCAATTTTCCCTGGAACATTATGTAAAATAAAAGTTATGCATTTCTTAATCTGTTAGTGTGTCTGTGTAGTTACATGTCTGTGTGTGTGTGTGTGTGTGTGTGTGTGTGTGTGTGTCTGCGCGTGTGTATGCATGTATGTGTAAATGTGTAAGTATGTGTGTGTGTGTTTGTGTGTGTATTCAAAAATATTGTTATTTATAATTTAATTGTTTAT
>NW_021852598.1:0-224 GCF_003651465.1 Formica exsecta | reverse complement strand
AGCATAATTAATATTTACATAATAGAAAAGTTTAACGCGTTATTTGTACGAGATGGCACACTAAAACAGCTTAACAAAGTCATATCCCATAAAAATGTCGAAAGAGAATTGGAAATCACGCGGGACTACAATACTAACGGCAAGTACCATCTCTGCGCCCTTGTTTTTCACTCTGAAAGATATGCCACGTCCTCCTTTATTACGTAATTCATTTCCCAGGACGT
>NW_021852597.1:0-998 GCF_003651465.1 Formica exsecta | reverse complement strand
TCGTCCTCCTTCTCGTATGCAAAGTTCAGCCCTTCGAATAATATTTCGTGTAGCACGGTGCGTCATATCCGGCGTAATGGTATTAAAGGCCGCAACAATAGCCTCACGTACCTCGATTTCTCTATCATTACACCGGTGCTCGATTGGACTTTTTATGTATCCCCATACAAAAAAGTCTAATACATTCATGTCTGGCGACCGTGCCGGCCAGGTGATCGGACCACCACGACCTATCCACCTGTCTGGATGACGGGCGTTTAGAAAATCGCGTACTTCTCTGCGAAAATGAGCCGGAGCTCCGTCGTGCTGAAAAATCAGCTGCGCTCGCACACGAAGCGGCACATCCGCGAGAAGGCCTGGCAACTCGTTCTCGAGAAAATTTTGATAAATTGCGTCAGTTAAACGATGCGGTAAAAAATACGGACCAATCTGGAAATTACAAAAAATGTTTCACTTTAACAGAAAAAAATGTTTTCCCTCTATTTACACTTACCACTTGATTCCCGATTATTCCCGCCCATACGTTTATGGACCAACGATATTGGAACGCACCTTCACGGACGACATGCGGGTTTTCATGTGCCCAATTTAAAAAATTTCGGGAATTGAACACGCCATTCGGTGTAAATGTCGCTTCGTCGGTCCATAAAATATTGTCCGGGAAAGACAAATTCCGGCGACATTGCGCGAGCAACCCTGCACATTTTTTCCCGACGGTTATTATATGTTCTTAAATTATCGCGAATATAAAAAATCAATGACGACAATATCCGTGGTTGTAGGTCCCTCGGTAAAAGCTGTTGCACACGTTGATAATGATAAGGATACAGGTCGTTTACACGTAAAATGCGATGCACCTCGTACCGCGACAAACCAAATTTGTATGCCGTACGACGTATGCTAGTCCAGAGATTTTTATAAAATGCATCCAATACTCTCTCTTCGTCTTGTAAACGACGGCTCTATAGAGTATGCTTTGTTGCTTCATGTACGCTCGT
>NW_021852596.1:0-210 GCF_003651465.1 Formica exsecta | reverse complement strand
TGCAACGTGTCCATTTGCACCGTGTCCAATTGTACTGTGTCCAAGAGAAGGCCACTCATTTTTAAGAACCAAAGAAGTCATATTTGCAATATAATTCGGCAACAAATCTAACTTAATAGAAACATTACTTGAACCGGTAATATTAATGGGGATACCATTTAAAGTTTTATAAGACGAATTAACTTTTTTAATAAAATTACAAGGAACATC
>NW_021852595.1:0-427 GCF_003651465.1 Formica exsecta | reverse complement strand
TTCCCTCTGGTGCTCACAAATGCCACGTATGCAAAAAAAATGTTTCAAACGCTATTGAAGAAGAAAACGAAGGATTTGGACAAAAACGTATTTGTAAATCTTGTTAACGTATGTCACCTCGTATCACAAGTAAAATATCAAATCTCAACGAAATAGAGAATTGGCGTGGATTAGCGATGCCAAAATCAAAATCACGATATTTACATAAAAATTTTAATAAAAATGAGTTTATATTACATGATAAACTTTCAAAGATTCTCATTTTAAGCAATGGTAATTGTTTAAAACTAAAAGCTATAAACATAAAAGGAAGAAAACTGACGCTGGCGAATACTTACGCTTTTGATAGCGTATTTCAATTATTTTTAGCAGCGATTTATGGTAGCAAAGCATTTGCAAATAAGTGCAGTTCAATGGCACAAGAAAA
>NW_021852594.1:60802-61766 GCF_003651465.1 Formica exsecta | reverse complement strand
AAATAATAAAATATAAGAAGCAAAAAGAATTTAATTAATTAATTAATTAATTTTCATATGAAGAATTATTTACATTGACTAAACATTGATTAAAACAGAGAAAGATATTTATTATTTTATCATTTACTAAAAAGAAATAATGACATAAAAAAGCTAATGCTATGGCACACAAAATGCATCGAGGCAACTACATAGAAAAATAAGGTATATATTAAAATATAATGATAAAGATCGTATTTAAAAATATTTGTAAGTAACAGTTTTTTTTATGATCAAAACTTCTTCCTATTTTAAAACATGCCTCGCGTATATATTATGATTAGTTTATTAGTTAATTAGATATACTTTTAATTATATTATAACTGCTTAACTGATTATTTTGATTAATAATTATTTACAATAATTTTTATATATCTCAATAAATTCTTTTGATTAAATTTTTTGAAGTGAAATAATATTAAAAACTTTATATGCGGTTTGTTATTATAATTAACTTTTTATTTAATACATCACATTGATAAATGGATAGAGCAACAAAAAAGATAAATGAAGTATAAGGAATATAGGATGTTATTAAAAAGTCCATATAATAAAGGTATATAAAATTAAAATTATAAAAATTAGTATAGAATTAAAGAGAGTGGTAGTAATTTATATTTATCATTCCTATACTTTTGTTCCCGTTTTCTTGCTCTTCCTGTTCCTCCTCTTTCTCTTTGCGTCCCGCATCCTCCTCGTCGTCCTCGTCTTCTTCTCGCACTTGTAATTGTGTTTAATAAAATTTCATTTAATTCTTCTTTCTAAAACATAAAATATATATTAAAAATATAACAAAGCATACTTGAACAAAAAACCAATAGGATTAAAATTAATAAACAATAATAAAAGCAATAAACTATTCTATTTATATATATATATATATATATATATATATATATATATTTCATTTGGCTATGTTCGACTT
>NW_021852594.1:57597-60656 GCF_003651465.1 Formica exsecta | reverse complement strand
CCACCTTTCATTTGGTCATTTACTTGTGAACACCCTGTAAAATCATGCAATTTTTACGAATATTTTATAAAACTCTGTAAAACTTTTAAAAAATTATTTGCAAAAAGACAGTACAAATAAATGTATTACTATTTATAAAAATTTATAAAAATTTATAAAAATATCATAATAAAAATATATAAAATATGTAAATAAAATGTAAATCTTGTCATATATTTTATATTCATATTCTATATTGTAGCAAAAACATTAGAAATAATTATATCATAAATTGTACACCAAATTAAATATTAAAGTTATATAAAAGGATATAAAAAATATAAAAGTTCTCATATATATCCTATTTCTTTTCCTAATTTTGATATAAAGAACTCATTACTGTTACGTATCCATAAATGATGTCTCTCATCTGTATGTAGCGGAACTCTATATAAACGTTTCCCATTACATTTTCCATTTTCACAATCTTTATATGCACACTTCTCAAAGAAACGATATATATGATTCTGATCTGACATTGTTTTTGAAGTATATTGTTTTCTTTATATACACTAGTCTTTAAAAGTCACAATAAAAGGTTTTTCACTTATGCACACAGAATGCGAAACGTATCGTACGAATCTGTGAAGAATTCTTCACAGATGAAATCGCGTATAAATTCCTTTACGGACAATACCGCGAAAAAAAACAACGAATGTTGCGTATTTATCTCGCGAATTCGCTAATATTCACTCGCGTACGCGACCGAACGTAGATATAATGATGCCGGCAAGAAGCCAGTGCCAGAATGCAGACAAGTGAAATAGAGAAGACAACTCACACAAGCAAAAACCGCATATGTGTGAGCTCGGCGCTTTCAGTAGTAAAAGAGGATAGATGTTTTCTGTCTCCTTCCTATCAAGCTGGCAACGAAGACGACGAGCGACGCTGCTCGCTTCTCGTTTCTTGATACGCGTGACAGCATTAAATATTTTTTTGCAGCCTTTGTATATATATTGTATTATGTATTATATATTCTATTATATATTTATTATATAATTATAATTTTATTACATATTATATATATATATTTTACTACATATAGATATATTAAAATTTATAAAAATATCATAATAAAAATATATAAAATATGTAAATAAAATGTAAATCTTGTCATATATTTTATATTCATATTCTATATTGTAGCAAAAACATTAGAAATAATTATATCATAAATTGTACACCAAATTAAATATTAAAGTTATATAAAAGGATATAAAAAATATAAAAGTTCTCATATATATCCTATTTCTTTTCCTAATTTTGATATAAAGAACTCACCACTGTTACGTATCCATAAATGATGTCTCTCATCTGTATGTAGCGGAAATCTATATAAACGTTTCCCATTACATTTTCCATTTTCACAATCTTTATATGCACACTTCTCAAAGAAACGATATATATGATTCTGATCTGACATTGTTTTTGAAGTATATTGTTTTCTTTATATACACTAGTCTTTAAAAGTCACAATAAAAGGTTTTTCACTTATCCACACAAAATGCGAAACGTATCGTACGAATTTGTGAAGAATTCTTCACAGATGAAATCGCGTATAAATTCCTTTACGGACAATACCGCGAAAAAAAAAACAACGAATGTTGCGTATTTATCTCGCGAATTCGCTAATATTCACTCGCGTACGCGACCGAACGTAGATATAATGATGCCGGCAAGAAGCCAGTGCCAGAATGCAGACAAGTGAAATAGAGAAGACAACTCACACAAGCAAAAACCGCATATGTGTGAGCTCGGCGCTTTCAGTAGTAAAAGAGGATAGATGTTTTCTGTCTCCTTCCTATCAAGCTGGCAACGAAGACGACGAGCGACGCTGCTCGCTTCTCGTTTCTTGATACGCGTGACAGCATTAAATATTTTTTTGCAGCCTTTGTATATATATTGTATTATGTATTATATATTCTATTATATATTTATTATATAATTATAATTTTATTACATATTATATATATATATTTTACTACATATAGATATATTTTACTGCATATAAATGTATCATCGATTATCCGACAAATGTATTGATGCAGTGCAGTTGACAAATATCGTTATTTTGTCAATTTTTTTAAAATGAGAAAAGTTCGAGATGATATGCCGTGTTTATATTATGATTGGCTTATCGCTTGCGATCTATCGCACGCGCTTGGAGTACGCTTGTACCAGTACGCATGTATTTGGAATATCGGCAACCGTGGGGCGTGATAGTGTAACATGAGTCAATTCACGTGAATCGGCGGCTATTGCCACAAACAGATTTCGGCTCACACGCACACAATCAGAGAACCTCGTATATGTACTGCTAAAAAAAAGGAAAAAGATTCGACCAATAGGAGCCGAGATATCCAAACTTACCCCTATTTTGAAGATGGCCGCCGACGCACAGGGAAATTTTGTTGGAACTTTGTGAATTCGGGCATCTCCTATGACCTTCTACTCACCCTCAAAAAATTGGCTTGTCTATCCGTTTTGTAGATATTCGGTGTTTTTGATACTATTTTACTGGACTAAAGAAGCCAGTGCCAGAATGCAGACAAGTGAAATAGAGAAGACAACTCACACAAGCAAAAACCGCATATGTGTGAGCTCGGCGCTTTCAGTAGTAAAAGAGGATAGATGTTTTCTGTCTCCTTCCTATCAAGCTGGCAACGAAGACGACGAGCGACGCTGCTCGCTTCTCGTTTCTTGATACGCGTGACAGCATTAAATATTTTTTTGCAGCCTTTGTATATATATTGTATTATGTATTATATATTCTATTATATATTTATTATATAATTATAATTTTATTACATATTATATATATATTTTACTACATATAGATATATTTTACTGCATATAAATGTATTATCGATTATCCGACAAATGTATCGATGCAGTGCAGTTGACAAATATCGTTATTTTGTCAATTTTTTTAAAATAAGAAAAGTTCGAGATGATATGCCGTGTTTATATTATGATTGGCTTATCGCTTGCGATCTATCGCACGCGCTTGGAGTAAGCTT